>NC_142285.1:39346724-39648510 GCF_965620075.1 Prunus avium
TCTTTCTTGTTTTGTTCTCTTATTGTTGGGGTCATTTTACTTCTTCTACCACTGCCAGATGTAAAAATAGTGTGAAGTTGTCATTATTTATATCAAAGCTCTATTTTTTGTTGGTCAGTGTGAGCTTGGTCTTATTTTTTAGGTGAGACCCAAGGGTATCCACCGCCGACAGCAGTGACTAATCCCTTTCGCCGCGGGAGCTCTCCCAATAAAGGTAAACGGCTGGCCACGAAATGCGCTTGGTCTTATTTGATGTGCTATATAATTACACAGATATATAGTAATATTAACACGTGGGAGAATATTATGAAGGGAAGCATTGTTTTATATATAGCATTTGTTTTGTTTGCACATTGTCTTCTAAGATGCATTAGTAGTTTGTTATCTCATGCGGTAGTTGGGTTCATTGGACATGAATGCATCTAGTATGTTTGAAAGTCAGATTTGATACACAAACAAGCGATCTTGGGAAAGGGACAAATCGAAGACAAGACTTCGGGTGCATAGTCGCACTGAAAACATTGAAAGTCAGATTTCAGTCCATTTAGTTGTTTGGTATTTATAGCAGTAATTCTTTGTTATCTTCTTTCTTTGTGGTTTCCTGTTCGTAGAAAATATTGTAAAGAAAAGTGCTATCTCGTTTTTCTTCCCCAAAACCAAGTGATGCATTTTCAATCACAACATGATGATAGATACCTAATCAAGGAATGTACCTGACTTGCTGATATTAATTCTTAGTCAAAGAAATTGATACGAGTCTCCACAAGTTGGTGAGAAATGACCACAGTTGGGTTCCATGATTTCGTTTTAAATGAGTCACAAATGGGGACTAGATTTAGGACTTCCTTTGAAAGATACAGGTTGTGGTCCTGTTGGATTTTTCTGTATCTGGGCCAGCACTATGAAGCCTACAAGAGAGATCATCTCAGATTTGGGGTGGGCTTTCATCTTTGATGTCAAGAAATTTAAAGGGCCTAATTACTTTGGGTCTTGTTGGTTGCTTTGGGGAATGAAACATGTTTACATTACCTATATGCATGATCTTAGCAAAAGATGATCTGAGGAAGGGGAACAAGATCTCTTCCAATCATATGATCATAATCAACCATAAGATCACAGATTATTAGGCAAGAATAATAAGCACCAAAATCAAATTATTATAATCGACTTAATCATCTTATACGATTCCTTGTCGCTCTAATTCATTTTGATTAATTCGATTAATTTGTTTAGGTATGGATAGCAATATGAAAAACAAGTTTTCATTTTTTGAACAAAAATATGGGGAATGGTGTCTCATGTCCCCTCATTTTTTGAACAAAAATATGAGTTTTGGTTGGTATTTAGTTGTTGTCTTAGTTTTTTGGTTTGTTTTTTTTTAATGTTATGTGAGCCTCTGGCCTTTGGAGAGGTTTGGAACATGTAGCTCACATGGAGGCATGTGATGTTAAATAGTCATCTCTTCCCACTTGATGAAATGAAACAGACAATCAATATATATGTATAGCAAACTTGACCTCATTAAGGAATAAAATCTTATTCTGCTATAGCAGAATTAGCAGCATTTTCAATCAATTACAATATATATATATGTAGAAAACCATTCTGATAAAAATATATATATGAGAGGCAGCCAGAGCCAGATAAACCAGAGAATATATTTTCTTAGTCAAACAGACACAATCAGGTGATCCCAGTTGGAACCTTGTGCAAGGCTAAAGCAGAGAGGTTGGTAAATTATAAACCTCTCTGCTTCTGCTTTTCACATGCCCTGATTGCTTTAGGAAGTATCTTTCAACCCAGTTGATAAAAACAAACCATGGATTGTGTTGAACAGATAGTAAATCCAGGATAAGATCATTATTCTTATTCTCCGTTGCTGTAATAAATGTTAATTTTGCAATATGCAAATCTCAAGGTTCCAACACCAAGATTGAAGATTCTGTTTGTTATTTTGACGTCTGCATTGTGCAAATCTTATGGTATCTTTCATTTAGCTGTTTGATTTTTTCAAGTTGATAGCATCATCCACTAAGCATAAAGAAGTAAACAACTTCTTTAACCTCATTTCAATCATGAGCACTAATCATAAGCAAAGAAGAAAGCTTCATAAAGATGCGTCATTCCAATTAGCATCAGAAAGATTTGAAGGGTGTATGTTCCCTCTCATGCAATTAGTAACATGGCATAACTTAAGGGAGCTGCTCCTCATTTTAATTTGGAGCTGCTCATGATCGGTTTTGGTGCAACAGAAAAAAAGGATGGACCTATGGATTGTTCATAACGTATCGAACTTTTTCTTTGTACAAAGTATTCTATGCAGGGTTTGTTATAATTAAGCAGAAAGCATATATTGCTGCAAAAGAAGAATGAGTAGAAGAAATCTTTGTCTGGGATTAGGTGCATTTGAGTAAAAAGTACCACATATCATAAGATCGAAATGTAGAGTGCAAGCCAATCAATCTAAGATTCAAAAATCAACCACTTGGGAGGGAAGCAAGGAAACTTTCCTGCTTCACTGAAGATTTGACTGATAAACAAGTCAATGCCTGGCTTAACACAGACAATCTGTTCTTGGTTCATCTAGTACATTCAATCAGGACAAAGAATTGGTACTTACATTGAGTACATTCGTCCCCAAAGTGCATATAGTTCTCTTGTTTTGCTCCCTTTAATTTGTTCACAGAACCAAAGTTGCCTGTTTATGCATTGCAGTTCTTTTATTGCTTAGAAGTAGAGCAGTTGCTTTGTCTCGGCTCCTTCAGAAAAATAATGAATCATATAACCACATTTCCATGCTTGTCACAACATTGGAGACAAAATATTGATGAGCTTAATCAGACAAATAAAAATAAAAAACAATATTGATCTAGAAGAACATGCAGCAAATCTTAGTGAGAAGATACAATGAACATGGAGATACAATCATACAAATCTCAACAAATCGTCATCGTAATTATCATCAGGTCACAGAATCAATCAAGAAAATCAAGAAGTTAGTGGAAAAGAAAAAATGGGTGCAATCAAATTAAACAATTTCCTGCTGCTTCATATCATATACATTACTGTTTATATATGCATATACTTGGAGAAAAATGAGGAAGGTAATTTAGTTTAAGCAAAGATAAGTTGGATAAATTTCAGTGACCTGAACCTCTCACTTTCTCTGTCTCTCTGATATCGAAGGGTTTCACTGTGTTTTGCAGGCTTTCTGGCAGATACACACACATTACACATAATAAATATGAAGAAGGTTTGATATTATTAAGCAAGCCATGGTTAAGTGTATTATCTGCATGGCTAAACACAGCACAAGCGAAGCGATAATGTTGGAAGCTTATCGACCCAATACAGATTTTGCAGCATTAATTAAGGGGGAATTATTAGTTTTATTTGCCTTAAGTTATGATTAAATCTTTCTTTGTTTTTGACAATTTAAAGCTTTCTAAAGGCTCCACTACAGTTTATACTGGACACAACAGCAGACAGCCAAACAACATAAAGATTTTCTCATATATAATTACTCAAATAAATATTGACTAAATAAAGATTTGCTTGAACAATCAAATGCAAAACAGAATAAGTAATATAATTAACCAAAGTGTTAATGCTACAGAAATGTCTAAACCATCAGAATTCAGAAGCATTCTTATTTGTTGTATGAACATTAAATTTGACGTTGAAAAGAAGACATGGAGACAACTGAGAATCATACCAATTAGAAAACTAAAGCTAAGCTTAGTCTAGGGGCCAAGAGGCAACAGACTATTAAGACTCCATATATATATATATATATATATATATATAGAGAGAGAGAGAGAGAGAGAGAGAGAGAGAGAGAGAGAGAGAGAGAGAGAGAGAGGAATATATAAGCTCTGCTATTTCGCCTCCATCAAAATTGAAAAGCTACATTGTTAGTGGTCCCAAACCTTGAATTTGAAAAGTACAAACGAAAGGGAGAAGAACCGAGTAGGACAAACTGAATTAATCAATTGCAAAACTTGATTAATTAAGTCTGATTAAGACTTAATTGACTAACTACCCATGATCCTAGATGCCTGCTGATTTAGGTTCTAGACTCTTTAATTGGGTTCCTATTCATGTGGTAGATAGCTAGATTAAGACCTTTTTAAGCGGCTGCATGCAAATTATGAATTTTAAAACAGCTCTTACTGGTCAAGTTCATGGAAAAAGCAAAACAAAGATACTCATACAATCCAATGAAAGAACGCTTAGGATTATTTTATGACCACTGGTCCCCATTTCTTGAACATGGCATGTTAAAAGAGGGCTCTGCACCTTCATTTTGCATGTATGTTATGTCATGTACGAAAAGAGAGGAGAAGAAAATATACTGCTTATCACTCAAAGCTGATCATTGATGATGATGGTTGGTCACTTAAAATATATATATATATATATATATATTTGTGTGTGTGTGTGTGTGAATGAGTTGACCTTTTGTTCATGAAAGGGAGAGAGACTTAATTACATTAGTATAGTTCATGGATTGTACGTACAATGTAGGAAGTGAGAAAATTAATCACTGTTCTTGGATTTCTAGCTTGTCCTAGATTTTGTTGTTTGGGAGAAGACAGCTTTTTGAGTGGAAATGAAGCAACTGGCTTAGGAAAACATCAATTACAGAACCAAATTGTAAGCATCTAAAGATTTTACTGTTTTTCCATGATAAGTTGTCTGTGAGTCACATGTAATATGCAAGATGAGAATTAGATGCATCATGATCAATATGTGATTGTTCGTCTAAATGCATTTAACTAAATCAATGAGATAAACCATAGATTAAACACTGGTTAAATGATGCTAATTTAGAGCTGGTTCTCACTTATGACAAGTTGCTTAATTTCTCTTGCAATTAATATCACCAGAAATGCAAACTTTCTTCATTCTTTATTTTCCAAATTTCTTGTACCACAAGCTAACTAATTGTAATAGCGCATTCAATCATAACCAGATGATTTGTTGTCGCTCCAATTTGTTCTCATTTTATAGTTAACTTGTTTAGAAGTAGACAGCAACATGAAAAATAAGCCTTCATTTTGAACAAAGGTATAGGGAATGGTGTCTCATGTCCCCTTAAAGCGCCCCTCTCCCTCACATGGAGGCATGTGATGTGAAGTAGCCATATCTTCCTAATTTGACTTCATTAGGAACAAAATCTTGTTCTGCTAAAGTTTATGTAAATTTAAGTGGCCTCTCTGCCCGCAGAATTTTTCTAAGCTTGTTCTTCTGAGTGACCATCAACTATTTTATAACACAATTAGACTAGGGTGAACTGGGGGCTTGTAAAACTAAAGCACTAAAGGGAAATGCATGCATGGGAATGTCTAGATTATGAAAAAATTCACTTATAAAAAAAGCAGATGATTAAGTTTTCCAAAGAAATAGGTAAGACAGCACATGATGCATGATTATTTAACTAGAAACAATCGTAAAGATACCTCATTTTTGTAACATTTTGTTTGGCATGAATGATAATTCTGCTATATTCCTACGCCAGAAACATTCATGGACTTTTTTCAAAAGTAGATATTCTAATTAAGTAGGCAAATAGGACAGAGTGCATGTTAATTTCTATCAATCACAATATATATTAGTCAAACAATACTACAACTTTGTGGGAAATGGAAATTAGATTAACATTCTGATATGATATGAAATATATTTTGTATAAGACAAGGAAGGCAACCAAAACAGAGAATATAGATATTTTCTCAGTCAACAGATACATTCAGGTGAGCCCAATTGGACCTTCTGCAGGCTAAGCAGGTAGATTCCAAACCTCCTTGCTTTTGCTTTTCACATGCCTTGGCCAAAAAGTTGCCTTACCACTACTGATTTAAAGACCAGTTTCAGTTCATCTATGTAAATTACCTGGAAGCATGTGATAGTATCTTTCAAATCAGTTGAACAGATAGTTAACGTAGAGTTAAGATCATTATTCTCCACTGCTGTAATTAATTTTGAAGTCTGCAATATTCAAATCTCTCATGGTACCCCAAACCAAGATTGAAGATTCTGTCTATGCAAATCTCATGGTATCTTTCATTTAGCTGTTTTAGTTTTTCAAGTTGATAACATTCACTGAGCACAAAGAAGTTTGACCTGTTAATCATGAGCTCACAAGCAAAAAGAAAGCTACGTCGACAACGATCTTTTTGCTGATTAACAATGGACATCCTTTTTAGCATGAGAAAGTTTTGAAGGGTATATGTTTCCCTCAACCAGTTAGTAACATGGCATAACTTAAGGGAGCTGCTCCTCATTTTAATTTGGCGCTGCTAAGGTAATGATTACTTTTGGTGAAGCAAAAAGGAGGGTTTAGCGGATTGTTCGAACTTTGGGTTCATAGAAAGTAGACTGTGCAAGTTTTTGTTATAAGCAGACAGCATAGATTGCTGCAAACGAAGATATAATTAAATGTTTGTTCATGGAGAATCATCAATTTGTGTGAAACTAATCAATGAGTGGTAGAAATCTCTGTCTGGGATTAGGGGCATGTGAGTGAAAGTACCACTGATAATCATATAGAAATATAGAGTGCAAGTAAATCAATCTAAGATTCAAAAAAAAAAAAATTCACCAACTTGGAGGGAAGCAGGGAAACTTTGCTGCTTCCCTGAAGCTTTGACTTAAAAACACAAGTGGTGATCAATGCCTGGCCTAACACAGACAATGTGCTCCAGTTACATCTGGTACGTCTAATTAGGACAAAATTTGAGACCATATCCATTGAGTGCATATGGTTTTGCTCGCTGAATTAGAGTTGCCTAGACTTTCAGCACAAGAATTTCACTTCTTTTATTGCTTAGAACTATATCAATTGTTTTGACCTGGCTTTTATACAAAACTAATGAATTAATGATGTAGAAGAACATGCAGCAATACTTATACTATACAGCATATCGATTAAGTCTCTGCATGGTTTTTAATTCCGATAAGATACAATGAACGAGATACAAAATCTCAAGAAATCATCATCGTAATTTTCGTTAACCACTAAATCAATCGAGAAACCAAAGTTCCTGGAAAAGAAAGATTATGTGCAATCAACGCAAAAAATTTCCTGTAGCTTCAAATCATATAAATGTTTTTGTTCTCTGTCCCTCTGATAGTAAAGGGTTTCACTTATATGCAGGCTTGTTGTGTATGTATGGTAATAATATCTGCATGGCTAAATACAGCAGAGGGGATAATGTTGGAAGCTTATTGTCCCAAGACAGATTTTGCTGCATTAATAATTAAGAGGGAATTATTAGTTTTATTTGCCTTATTATGATTAAATCTTTCTTGTTTTTGGTTATTGAACTTTCTAGAGACAGCCAAACAACCTAAAAATAAATGTTCAACAAAAATGTGGTCTAACAACTATACATGCTAACATAACCAAGAGTCTGAATGATAGAGATTATGCCTGCCCACATATCATTAGCAAAATTAATTGTTTTCTGTTAGTTAATTAGCCCCCAATATAAACTAAAAGGCCTATAAGCCTAATCAAGAGGCCAAAAGGCAACAGATTAATTAATCAAATCAAAGATTCCACCTCTTCATTTCTTAAATTGGCTCTTGGAGAATCCGCATGTGCATGGCATCTAATTAAGCATAAACAAAACGTTTCTGTTGCGGCTGGTGAAGAACACTGTTGACTGGTCACCACCAAGTCATCCAATTTCAAGCCAAATGATGAGGTGTGCATGCCATAAGGTCCACATGAAAATTTAAATAAAATAAAATAAATATTTTTAGAGTTCAGTGTCTCCCATCCCATTAACATGGCATGCCAAAAGCTGGCTGGTTGGCTGCACTTTATTTTGCAACTGTTGTTGCATAAGTATCAGATTTGCAGACACAGTAAAGGCTGATATATTATCAATTTCGATTTTCATGTATTTATTTCATTGAAGGGTTTTTTTTGGATCAAACATTTCAATCAGCACAAAACGGAAATATAATTAGAAGAGAGGAGAAAATATGATCTCTGCTATTTTGCCTCCATCAAAATTGAAAAGCTATCAAAATTGTTGAGTCAGTGGTCCCAAACACCTTGAATTTGACAAGAACAAAAGGAAAGGCCAACAACCGAGTAGGACAAACTGGATTAATCAATTGCAAAACTTGATTAATTAACTCTAATTAACAAGACTGAATTGACTAACTGCCCATGATCCTAGATGCCACCTACTGTTTAAAGATTTAGGTTCTACACTCTTTGTTATCTCAGCGGCTGCATGCATATATTTTTCATTTTTAATTAACAAAGAAAAAGCAAAACAAAGATACTCACATACAATCCAGTGGAAGAAAGCTTGAGGAATATTTTTATAGCCACTGTTTTTTATAGCCACTGTTCCCTGTTTCTTGAACATGACATGTTTAAAGAGGGCTCTGCACCTCATTTTGCATGTATGTTATTATGTCAAGGACTGAAAGAGACTTTAAAATCTCTATGAGTCAGTTGAACTTTTGTTCATCAAAGGAGATGTGAGAAAACTATAATCACTGTTCTTGGATTTCTAGCTTGCCCTTAGATTTTGTTGTTTGAGAGAAGAGAAGACACATTTGCAAGTGGAAATGAAGCAATTGGCTTAGGAAAATCATCAGTTACAGAACCCTAATTGTAAGCAGCTAAAGATTTTCTTGTTTTTCCTTGATAAGTTGTCTGTGAGATATATATGATGTTTATTCATGCATGCAGGAAAATGGATTGTTTGTTCGTCTAAATGCGTTTAACTAAACCAATGAGCTGAGACCATATATACATTTGAATGCAATGTTTTTGGTGTAATTAACTGCTACATAGTCAATTGATGGTTCATCTGGGGACAAAGTAAAACTTGAAGCATAAGCACTGGTTAAGTGCAATCCCTAGGCTCATGATTTTCGTTTCTTGAGATCACTAATTTGCCTCAATTTCTTTTGCAATTAATAAGACTAGAAATCCTAGGACGTCGTATTTATGACTAATATCATCATAAAGGTTAAAACGACAATAATTATTTAGTCTAGTAACATTTAATCTTCACTTTATATATAAAAAAAAAATAACGTATACGAATCTCATGACGACAGTTATTGAATCGAAAGTCATATATACCTAGCTAGCTAGCTACATACAAAATTCTTCCTCCAAAAGCTTGATTACTTCTTTTGTGCTGCGACTCAAGGAATCAAACGGTTTTAATTTTAAATTTCAATTTATTTTTTTTTCCAACAAAAATACACAATTTATCTAAAATCCCCAATCCATATTACCTTTAATGTACACGTGTAGGATGCAGATCCTCTCTCAGATGAAAACGCTGACCTTTGACCAAAAAGTAGAGCACGGGAGGGACTTTTGGTCTGAGCGACCGGGGACACAAAGCTTCCATTGTGCCGACCGACACGTGTGCAAAGCGAGACAAGCAAACTAAAATTTAACGCAGAAACCACCGTAAAAAAACTGGGCCCACTCCACGATACACTTGCCATGTGCACCATGTGATCTCACCCTATCCTTACCACTAAAATAAAAACATAATCTCCATTTGCTTTTTACACCCTTTTTTTTTCTTTCTATTTTTGTAGGTATGGGCCGTAGGGTAAACAAACCCGACCAATATAAAAACAACTCATATGCCCATAATTTAAATATAAAAAAATAACAAAAAATAAAATTACCCATAAATAAAAACATTGAGATGTGATTTGTAGATTACTAATTAATAAATAATTAGATAAATGCATATTATGCAACAATTAAGTGGGTCAAATTAATTCATCAACAAAAACAAATCCAGGAAAATTTGGTAGCCCACCTTTAGGTCTCTACCTCCTATGCCTAAAGGCCCAATCCACTCCAAGTTAAAATCTAATATTATTACTAAAAAGTCCAAGATTCCACTTCAAAATATCTTTCTAGATGATAATGTGAATTCTTTTTTCATTTATATTAGCCTCTCGACTCGCTCTCACGCGCATGTCCATGAAATTTTTGAGTTGTATTTATTTGTCTAATGTTGAACAAAACTTAATTCAAAGCCGCCCCCTTTTGATAATAAAAATTGAGATATTTAGTTATATACCCATTTTTAGCACTAATAATATAGATAAGCCTTACACCATTTTAATTCTATAAACAAACCCAAAAAATAACTGTTGGCCCTCTTGAATTTAATTTTGATTATTAAATTACTTTGATACCCTATTGAGTGTTTTGGTTTTTTTTTATGAGGTTTTAGAGTTTGGTTTGTTTTAAGAAATCAATTGTAGTTTTGTAATTTAAAAGAAATTAAAAGTCTTTTGTTATGTTGTAAATGGACTTTGAGTGTGTTTCTAAAATCTATTTTATATAGGTTTTATCATAATTTCGGCTCCTATATCGGGTATAATAGTAAATCTCCCATAAATTTTTTGAAAAAAATAGATGACTTGTATCAACACATATAACTCAATTTAATACGCATAAATCGAGAAAATGGTCCACATTTTTTCCCACCAGAAAAGAGAGCTCAATTTGGTGAGAATGGTTATATTGAAGAAAAGTAGGTACACGCCACCCCTATGAAATTTCCTATCACACCATGACTTTGCATGCAATCAATTTGCCATGTCGATGATCAAAACCCTAGAATGATGGGCCCAGATTTTTGACACGTGGGTGAAGCTCAATGTAGCGCCTCTGATTGATCATGCCTTATGATAAGTCACTACGATGATCTAAGCCTTTTACATTGATCAGGCCACGCAAAAGGGCATCTGCTTGGCCCCCAGTTTCACGTAAAGTCACATCCAGATAATCATTTTACCCACAGTAAAACACTTTTGCACAAAAACCAATGGAATATATATATATATATATATATAAACCCCAAACAATATGAAATTTTTTATTAAAAAAAATTCAGATTTTGGATCTTGAGTGAATTAATATGAAAAAATCATGCGGTATGGGATGAACACAAAAATGCGTCTGTCTTTGACAATAAAGATGTGGGACTCTCAAATGTTTGTGGATCCCATAAATATGACAGAAATTGTGTCAAATTCACAAATTTTTCTGAATTCCATAATCCACATTATGTGAGAGGTGGACTTTGTTGTCTCTCACACAAATCATTTTATGCATTAGAAGGATTCAATGTAGTGTGGAACTAAATATAGAAAATGGTTAATGTCTTTTTGATGGTAGACACAAACATATACACATGAACATTGTTTCTTGTTCATTTATTTTGTATTATCTTATAACTCGAGCAAAATTAGGGTTATCAACGTTAGTAAATCTCTGCCAATATAGTATAGCTCAATCAAAAAAAGGTCTTTTTACTTGTATACTAGTGGTCCTAAGTTCAAATACTCATGGTACATTGACAGTGTGTGCGAGAAAACTGCCCTCCCTCTTTTTAACTATAATGCAAAAAAGATATTAAAAAATATCTCAAATTCGAATCATTTATCGGTTTAAAGTGAAATTGGAGATGCTAACCACCTAAACTTGTTGCAACAATAGACCTAAAAAAAGAACTTACTGCAATAAAGTTTTACTTTTCTTGCCAGAGGGGTTAACTTTCAAAAAGGAGTACCTCTAAATTGATCCTCTGGAATCTAATCTTTTTCCTTTATCTCCCTCCTCACCTCATCCTTCTCTCATAGCTGCATTGCTCTGAAAGCTCCATAAAGGTCATTTTCCCCAAGCCCTAGAAATGCACAGTTGCTTGCAGAAGCATCACAAGCTAAGTGAGATTTTGCTGCATTAAAAGTTGCCTCTTTCTTTCTTTAACTGACCTAAGTAGCCCCATGACGTCTGCTTTGGGAATCCACCACACTAAAATACTATTATCTTGTAATAATAAACAACCAAAATAGATTATTATAAACCAACAAAAATTTCCCAAAATTTTAACTTTCACCTCAACATTTTCCTCATATAAATAAATATATTTTAAAATTATAAATAAAATAAAAAACAATTATGGTGGACCTCTCGAGGCAAAGAAGGCCCAGGTGATGCCCACTGCCACACTCATCAGCAACCTCCGTTGTATTTTTTTTTCCAACTCCTTATAAATACCAATGCTCTTCCGTCAGCGACTCAGTCTTCAAATTACTCAGCAGCAAACCCACTGCTTTCTCACTTGCTATATTCTGTCTTTCTCTTTCTTTGTTCATCAAAGCCAAAGCCAAAAAAATACCCAAGAGATCAAAGATATCAACTTTAAAGCACCCACCTTTCAATTTCCCAACAAAATCCGTTCTTTCTTTCATTTATGGCTTCTCTGTCTGCTACTACAACTACAAGTTCTCATCACCATCCACCGCCTTTCTACTTCGATGAGAAGTGGAAGCTGTCAAAGAAAGAAGGGTCGTCGAGATCGAGCCGTTCATCTTCTTGCCCTCTCATGAAAAGCTCATCGCAGTCGCGGAGAAGGTGTTCTTTTAGCAGAAAGTGTGCGAGGCTGGTGAAGGAACAGAGGGCTCGATTCTACATCGTGAGGCGCTGTGTCACTATGCTTATCTGCTGGAACGATTACAGCGATTCATGAGAGTGTTTGATGGATGAAAAAAAACAGAGGAAAAACAGAGGAGGGTCTAGAGAGAGAGAGAAGGGCAAAGGCACAATCTTTTTCCTCTGTTTGTGTTGGATCTTTTTGGGGTTTGTTTGCTGCAGAAAACCCAGTTCAGTTTCAGCCTTTTTTCTTGAGGACTTGGCAGGAAGAGATAGATTTATACTTGTACATAAATTTTTGCTTTGTTTTTCTCGTTTATGGGTTAGATTTTTTTTGGGCTGTCAATCTCCAAACAAAGGAGATGCGTTCTTGATGTTATTTCCATTGTGACTATCTGAGAATCATGAGAAGGATTTCAATGAAAATTAGTCAATTAGAACTTTGTGGTCTAATTCTAATTCATCCCCATCCCCATTCCCTTCTTTTCATTTTCATTTTCTTTGCCATTATGGTTTTGATAAGTTCTTGGTTTTCTGGGTTTACTTGAATTCTGAAATGGATTTGAAGTGATGAGTTTGGTTCAAATATTTTATTCAGCAAAAAGAGGTGGGAGATTCCATTCAACTATATTGCAGCTGATGGAATTGTGGATCTGGTGACCTTGGCTGACACAAGTAGTATTAAATCAATTATTAAATTTGCATAATCTTCCCATTTTTCTGTGTTTTAAATTGAATCATGGATGTTAGAGATCAATATAAAAATGGGGCAAAGTCTCAGTAGAAGATGAAGCAACATGGGGGAGAGAGAGAGAGAGAGAGGGGGGGGCTCTCAAGAATTTTGCACAAAAGATGCCTCCTTTCTTACATTACAATTTCAATGTTGTACAATTTTTGGTAAATAAAATAAAATTTTGTGTTCAAAATCTGTCACTTCTATGAATAAGGCTGATATTGCTGGAGGAGTAATTGGGAAGGCTCTGCCTCCAATGCCTGCTGGTGGTCGAAATGACCAATTTATCCTGGGTTTGACCAGTTGAGGACCACTTTGACCTCCTGTCTGGTGTATCTGCGCAGGGGCAGTTTCGAACCTTCTCTCCTGTGGCTTCATCGTTTGTGTATATTTGCCATCAGATTCCCAAACTGCTCTGCTCGACATGTGAGGTGCCTGATTAGCACGCATGTGTGGGGGTATTTTCGTCATTTTATCAATTTACAGCTGGTTTTGGTTCTTCGTTGTAGTTTTTATACTGTGGGTTTCGTGGTGTTGTGTGTAGTGTGTCGTCGTGGATCTGACCAATCGTTAAAATAAGGAAGCTTTTGGAAATCTTAAAGCTGAAAATTACTAAAATAAGAGTTGTGACATTATAAATAATGCGCTAAAATAAGTAAGCTGCACAGTTAAATACCAGACTTTGGAAAATTGAAATATTTTTTTTATAAATATAAGTGTCACAAAATTCAATTGCATTTTTTATTTATTTTTAGTATTTGCCAAAAAAATAATGTGAATTATGGCTATGCTCGACTGCGATTGGCAAGTTGGCACAACAGCTACATATGGTTTCACACACTCAAAAGCGCTTCCTTGTTAAGGAAAAAATGAAAAGAAAAAAGCACTAATGTTGCCCTAAGTAGATAATTTGCCCTTTTAAGTCTACACGAGACTACTATCCCCACAGTTTTGAATGAGATTAAATTTGATTGAGTCCGGTATAATGTGTCATGCATATTAACTTAGGCCAACACGGAAAAAGTCGAATCTTCAACCTGCGTGTGATTGCATCGCTACGATTATTAACTCTCTTTGTTGCACAAGTATCGCTATCAAATTAAGACTTATTATATATTTAGATTTGACCCTACAACAAGATACGCATCTTTGCGAAACCAAAATAACCAGAGGTTAAGTAACATTATTATTTCTGAGGTAGGGTTGAGTCAAACTAATCATAACTCATGCATTACCATTTCTCACGCTTTTCTTACTTCATTATTATTACCAAAGATTACAACGTCGCCTCTCTATTGTTTTGTTTTATTCTTTGTTCTTTTTCTCTCTGTTTTTTTTTTTTTTTGTTATTGTCTTTATTTATGTGATGGGTGTAACTATTGGTTGAGGAGGTCAAACATAAACTTTTGCTTTCCTCGATATGATCTTTTTTATGCACTTTAGTTTGAGGCAATCAAACAAACATCAATTCAAAAGATTATATTTGATTAAGGTTTTGAATGTTAATCATTGGGATTCAACTTGGCGTGCTAAAGGGGACCGAAAAAGAACAAAAAGAAAGGGAAAAAATGATATCACATTGGTTTTTTGGAGAGGTAGTCCAAAGAACCCGATAGATTCAACAAGGAAAAGTGAGAATCAAATCTTCACGCAAATCTAAACCCACTTTAATTTAGATGATTAGAAATGTAATTAGTGGAAGTATGGATGTGTCAAATGATTTTCTTTTTCTTCCATTTCATTAACTTTAATAATTCATATGCTATATGCACCGAAACAAATCGATGATTTTAGTAAAAATTACGAATCACATATTCAAGCGTCCATTTGATTGATACGTATGAACGATAAATTAATAGATTAATTGATATTGTGCAAAGTTGATCATTCAATGGTAATTTTATAAAATAAATTATTTCAATTATGATACATGCATGATAAAGATATGTTAATGCTCAAGAGAGTGAACAATGTCCTATCTAACCACTATTTAGTAAGTTAATATCATACAAATGCTAGAGTTGAGCTAGTGCCAATAGTTGCTAACCATCAACGCATTGTGAGACCTATATGCATCAACGACTGATAATCATCCCCATACGCTAAAGCGGTTAGTACCTCCACTCCAAATACCTTTTTGGGGGGGGGATGAAGTACTGTGCTTGATTTTTTTTATATATAAATAGTTGTCAGATTTTTCTAGAGACTGTGCGAATGACAGTTTGACCCAAACGTTACTCAGTAGGTGGAAATTTACAGTAACAGTGACAGCTTCACTAAAAGCCCAGTAAATGAAAAAACTGGTCCAAAAGTGGCCCGGAGTAGAGTTAGGAAGCTTGTACGAGATTCTTGTTGGTAATGTCTTGTAGTTTACAAGCCCTGGCCCACCCTCTTATCCTTTCTCTTGGCAATGATCAATTTATTCATGGTTGTGGGCCCATCTAAGGTTTTCCAATCTAAGAAGTAAAAAAGAATCTAAAGAAGAAAAAACAAAAGAAAGGCCCATAAATATAATGTTGGCAATCGGCATGAGTTTTGATATGATATGATATGATGTAGGGGTGCCTTGGTGGAACATTCTGGAGCGTTGGGTCAATGGTCACATCAGGTGCACGCCAGCGTGCACGACATGATAAACGCCTGGAATCTAATCTTGGACACGTGTATCTCACACGTGGCACCTTATCGTTAGATGATCACCCTAATCAAAGAAACGTCCCGAGCCAATTTTGGACCGTTCTTCGCTCTCGTGGGGCTTCTTATGGGACTCAAGGTCACACCGGAATCAGGGATGGGGTGCGGAAGAAATGCTTCCATGAAGTGGGGATATTATTGTTTAGTTATTTTCGCGTGATATAATGTAATTGATAGAGAATAGCAAAATAATAATACTCTCGTTGCAACCAAGTTTTTCTTGAGAGTAAGGTCCTACGTGGGTCCCCGTGTTGTATGCTTCATGCAGTGTCAAAACAGTCCTTTATATGAAATGAAAAGGGCCGAAAAGAAAGATGGGAAAGGGGCCGCATTTAAGTTTAGTCCAACAACTTCTTAATGGGCCATAGTCAAGCCTTTTAATTTGTACGACGGATGAAGAGTAGTCGTTTTCGAATCTCGGGATACGCTTTAAGAAAAATTAAGTATTAGACATATACCCCTACCTAATTTGGGACTAAAGCTCCCCTTTATGTCATGCGGGTTGCGTTGCGTTTCCGCGGAAAATGAAAGAGGAGTTTGGGACGCTTCAATTTTGTACTTAAGTTAATTGGCATGCTTGCAAGAGTTGCTAAACGCATGCTTTTTTCTAGTTTTATTGTGTTTTGGGCCTAATTATCCACTAAACCCAAAACCACTCTCTCATCTCAACTTCTTTTCTTCACTCTCAAAATGAGTTCTAAAATTTTCTTTGTATTCATCAATTAGTTCCTAATTTAGGTTTAGTCTTAAGTTTGAATTCTGAATTTGCAAATAGAAGTTAAATTAATATCATCATCATGCTTCATCACTTATTATAAGTAAAATTCAAAAGTTGTTGGTCGGTCAAAAAATTGAACAAATTCACTTTTCAAGAAAGCTGAGAAGTATATGTGTACAAAAAAAAACTTGAAAGTAAGTTATCTTACTAAAAAGAAAGCATTATTCACACTCCCCTATATTCATGCCCTTTCTAACGCATGATGTTTTGGGGCTTCCCTATAAACTAGAAATAGACTACTTTTGCTATGGTAAAAAAATTGACTAAATGCCAATGAGGATTGGTTCAGTTGGTAAGGTTTCTGCACTGTGTGTAACCCTATTAGTATTTGAGTCACATTGCCAGCAATCCTCTTTGGTGCGCGATTTGTAATTTCATACATAAATCCATACAAATGGTAGTTGGTAGTTGGTTTAGATGTCATGCATAAGTCTTTTCGATTCGAGATTGTGGATCTACCTTGACGTTAATTGTGAGAGTAGCCAATCTCCCCCATAAACTTTTTTTCAACCGATAAAAAAGACCAAATTTAAAGTCTCTATGGCTCCATCTAACTGTGTGCTCAGCCACTTGTACTTTTCTAACATCACTTGAGCATCTGCTAAATCACCCGCCACAAAGTGCGCGTGGGATTGGCATCGAATCATCGTGAATATAAAAACGCCAGGTTTCTTTGTTGAGCACAAAATTTACCAGACGCCCATGGCCACCGAAGCTCCCGGCTATACGACCCGATTTATCGTCTCCCTTTCAACTCGACAACCCGATTGCCCTGCTCCGTTTCGGAAGCTGCTATATTCCCTCGAAACGGGTCAGTCCTCCCCCTAACTCTCTCTCTCTCTCTCTCTCTCTCCCAAAACCATTGTTTATTTATTTATTTTTGCTCTCCTTAATCTGAAGATAGTAATTGTTAACAGTAATTGTTGAACTCTAGTGAAAACCTTAATCTGATTGATTTCGATTCAATTTACTTGTTCATTTCTTTTTAGAAGAAGAAAATTATTTCTTTTGGAATTTTTTATTTGCAATTGGGGTTTTGATAAACCTTAGATTACAGGAGATATAATGTTAATTGTTATACACTTGTTCTAGTAGTATGAATGCCATAGAATTAAATTAATTAATCCTTAATTAATAATAGTTGTGCCCAAAAGATAAATCCTTTTGGAGGGTTTTTGATGGATAAGTAATGATGTGGTAGCTTTGCCTGTAAATTGGGCTTATTTCCTATCCATTTTATCTTGTTGTGGCTCAATGTTTCTTTTTTATGACACGAACAGACCAGTGAAGATTGCAAGTGTTGTAGCAATGAGTGATGCAATTGATTTGAGCGGGGATGGAGGGGTCCTCAAGAAAATTGTAAGGCATGCAAAACCAGATGCAATTGCTCCGACCCAAGACCTTCCCCTCGTTGATGGTATGAACTATATTCAAGTGCTGTTGCTGATATTTATTTGTTAATGGTGTAGTAACAACATTTTCTAATTAACTCGGGCGAAATGACCTAGCGAACTTGTCCTTACTCTGTGCCTATCATCACATACTTTATGTTGGGCAGTTCATTATGAAGGCATTCTTGAGGAAACCAACGAAGTTTTTGATACGACACATGAAGATAACACGGTTTTCTCATTTGAGCTGGGGAAGGGCAGTGTAATCAAGGCTTGGGATATTGCAGTGAAAACCATGAAGGTCAAAATGTGTTTCTGAGTTTCTCTTTAAGAAATTTAGTAGGTGTTCAAGTCTCCTGTACATGTTTTATCTTTTGTTGGTTTTACCAGGTTGGGGAGATTGCTAAAATCACTTGCAAGCCAGAATATGCCTATGGAAGTGCGGGTTCTCCACCAGATATTCCACCAGAGTAATTTCATTGCTCTAACTTTTCTATCAAAGTTGTTCTGAGAGAAAACAATCAAGGATGCTAGTAACTTTGTGAACTTAAAGATATATATGTCCATTGATATTCCAAAACAACGTTTTTGGAGAGATTAGTTCTATGTTGATAGGACCTTGACCGGGCTTATTTCAGTCCCAAACATGGGATTGTATAATGCTTATTGGCAACAATTACATCCAAGCCTTGAAATATGAAATAAGAGTTATTAGGTTGTTGATCTTCGACACCCAACTTTAAACCAAGATATCTAATATATAGATGTAGAATCTTCAGAAGCATGTTGGAAAGAAAAGTATAAAGACATCCCGGTGGTAAGACTCCAATTTGTGCATTAAGCATTTTGGTTTATGATTACATCCAAGTGTTCATAAAAGTCTGCATCAGTTTGCTTTGTCAATCGTCTTTATTTCTTATCACAAATGGTGTCTCTTTACCATTTCTTTGTAACTAATGCATAGTCCATTACAAATATATTCTGCAGGGCAACCCTTATATTTGAGGTGGAGTTGGTGGCTTGCAATCCACGGAAGGGACTAAGTTTGGGTAGTGCCTCAGAAGAAAGGGCCAGGCTAGAGTAAGTTTTATGCTTTTATCTGTTCCGTGACTTGTTCTCGAGATATAGTGCAAGTCACATTGTTATCGTTATTCTTGTTGTTGGTTCCGTTGAGATCTACCAACTTTCATAAACAGTATGATGGATTAAATTGCAT
The DNA here is from genome assembly GCF_965620075.1 of Prunus avium. NCBI lineage: Eukaryota > Viridiplantae > Streptophyta > Magnoliopsida > Rosales > Rosaceae > Prunus > Prunus avium. The sequence continues at coordinate 39,365,988 of NC_142285.1, forward strand.
ATTGGTACTCACAACAGAGAACTGAAGAAGCAGAGGGAGATGGCTGCTGCAAACAAAGAGGAAGAGAAGAAGAAGAGAGAAGAGGCGAAAGCTGCTGCTGCTGCTCGTATTCAAGCTAAGTTAGATTCCAAGAAGGGTGGAAAGGGAAAAGGCAAAGGAAAATAGGCGCTTAAACACATCTTTGCATGAACGTGATCCTTCATATACAATAAATAAAATTTTATTCATGAGTTAGACCGAACCGTGACCTTTGTTCGACTTCACAGTATGACTTTGAATGACCTATTATTGTATCTACTATAAGCTTATGTCAAGCATATTCGACGTACTAATGGGTTATTGTACTTCCCTTTTTTAATATGGAAATATCTGAGATATTGTATTTCAAATCCATGCTTGTGTTTACCCTTGCTGAATAATTGCTTTTCTTTTCCGCCGGGTTAGATTGAAAATTTCGATTCTGATAAATTTCTGAGTTTGGAAGTTTTAATTCTAAGTGAATTTCGGAATTTTCAGATCAAATATGTCTACCTCTTGGAAACTCAAGCCATTAGGTCCAACACAAGTCCCGAGCAAACAAGCTTCTGTCATAAATTTCAGACCGATCAGATAATTCCATTAATACGGATTTGAAGAAATCAAATCAAATACACAAAACTTGTTGTATTAAGGACACAATATTCTGCCATTCCAATGCCTATGTCACGATAATTACAGCAATGCTGGGCATAAGCTCCATGTGCCTAACTATGCAGGTGGTACATCTACTAGTTACACTGTTAATAATCAAACCATGTACGAAGGATCCATTCCACCTTGTCCATTTTCATGCCACCCCACCGATCCTGCTCTGAATTTACACACTGGGCAGGTTCCCTGTTGCCTCAGCCAAGGATCTATGCAACTAGCATGGAACTGCAGCAAAGCAACAGAAAAATTATATCAAAAAAAGATTTTTGAATACAAAACATCATTACAAAGTGCATTTTATAATATCATGGATCACAAAAACATACCAAGACAACCCCTTACAGTTTAAACTCAAATTACTTACAGGTTTTGGTATGCAAAATGATTCCACTAGTCAAGTTAGCTAAAGATCAATTCCTCAGATGCTGTGTTTTCTGTTCATATTTCGTGTGAGTGTGACAGTGTGTGCATGTGCGTGGGTATGCGTTTGCATGTGTGCCTTTTGTGGAATCAATGCAAATAATTTACTCTAGCAAGAACTCCCTAAAAATCCCACAACAGAAAAATATAGGAAATATAATACCAACAATGTTAAGCCACTGAAAAAAGTAACTGAACCTGATGCATGCAAGGAAGGCTGCGGATTAGTTCTCCCACGTTAACTTGCTCCAAGCAAACACTGCAAGTCAGTTCATCTTCTGAGGCTTTTGTGCTCCCAACTGTGTTAGCAGTTTCTTGCTTCTTCTGCTAAATAGAAGAGAGAAAATACAATGGTACAGAGATAAATGCAACGCTATCATATGATATGAGATTATATAGTATGTTAGAAATTTCCCGTCAGAAGGGCGGAAATTACAAAAGGACAAAGGGATAGTTTATAGCGAATACCTCAGAGGGTGCTGAAGATGAAGCTTGTTGAATCGATGAAGCACCACTGCATTCAGAACAGAACCATATAAAATATTAGGCAACTATGATTCAATTCTTCCATTTGCCTCAAAATAGTATGAACATGTGGGGCTTCGGCCCCGCCGTCATACCAAAATAATATGAGCATGTAAACAACAGAACAAAATCTCTCAATTCTTTTGGTCCAAATCCCCTTAGTTGTCAATGCTTCTAATCAACCACTCAGGAAAAACAGAGTGGAACCCTATACAACACTAAACTTAACTCTCAGCTCCAAATTTGTGGAACTAAATTCATTTATGTATTATAAGCGTAAAAGACACACTACAGATTCGATACAACACTAACTCAAGCCAAATGTATATGTTCAAACAGGTGCATGCACAAATAAGCAGACAAAACATAACTTATTAAGATGTGAAGTTCACTTAGTTAATTACAAAATGTCTTTTGGAGAAGGATGGAAAACCAACAAAAATAAGGAATCTATTTATCATCTGCCAAAACGCTAGTGCAACAACCAAGCTCACAAATAAAACTAGAGAACTTACGTCTGAAGACCCATAACCTTGTATTTATGGACTGGAAGAGCATTTATCTCTTCCTCACTCATAGAAGAAGCTGCTGGAACATTATCAGAATCCAAAGCCCGCAAAGTTTCATAATCTGGTATCGAACAGAAGAAAATGTTGACATAAAACTAAGGGCCTAGGAAAAGTATTAAGAGAACTAAATATAAAGCCATGGTTTGGCAAGTGAAATTTATAATCTCCATGTATTGGTTTTCAAGACATAAAACTCATTCTAGATGGATATAACTACCAAACCTAGGTCATCAAATTCCCGATCAAGAAGTGCAAGCTGAAGTCTGAGGCCTTGAAGGCGCCCTCTTGTTGCTAGGGCTATGGATGGTGGCACATGCAACCGCAATTCAGTATGACCAAGAAGGCCGCTGGCTGCCGCTGCATGAGCCTGTGCTTGAGCTTGAAGTTGTTGACAGGTTGCGTACATCCTTAACGTTGTGGCCATCAAAAAGACGCCAAGAACTAGCCAGAGCTACATGCATCAGTTTGAAAGAAGGATTTTTAACTTCTCATAAAACTACCCAAAAGAACAGCGAACTTGACCAGTAAAACTAACAAACCAATTTACATGCTCAGAGAAAGACAATACCAGGAAATTAGGTGACATCTGGTGCGAGTTCAGTATCATGAATAACAAAAGAACTGGAAGTAAGACAACATATACACAGAAATTAGTAATAACTAACAAAATTACAAACTAATATGACAAAATGGTAAAGATTAAATGTACCTGTGACAAGAAAAGCAAGTGAGTTGGAATTGACAGAACGTGATGCATGAACGCGCTGATACAAAACAGCCAATATCAATACGAATTAATAGATAATAACACCTTTACCCTCTTTTTCCCTAGGAAATTTACACACACAACCCACAATGATTGAACCCCAGAACTCACCCCTCCACCCTTGCTCTGAGATTACATACACAAACCCACCATGGATAAACCACAGAACTCATCCTCCATCCTTATTCTTAAGAGGGAGAAGGTGCAATTGTGTCCAAAGGCAATGGCAACTGATAAAATAGACAGAAAATGAACTGCCCCAACTTTCACTAAAAACTGCACACACAAAATTTCAGAAATACAAGAAATGTACCATTGCACGCCGCTCTGGTATAAATTCCGGGAATCCACTTTCGATATCTGCTCTTGTCCCCCGGAAAACAAAACTCATGTCTGTAGGGTTTAGAAGAGCTCTGCTGAAAATATTAAGTCACTGATTTTCAAGTTCACTGAAATTAAAACGCCAAAATGTTCATTTAGTAAGCGTCATAATTCATAAACCAAAAGAAGCTAGTTTACAGGAAACCATGGTAAAACCAAACTCAAGAGTGCCAATTGAGATGCAATAAACAAATTATGAGTCACAAAAACTTAGACACCATTTTAGCAAATACTGGAATTGACCCACATGTTTTGGAAGAAAACGCATTACACTAAAAATTCCCAGGTAAACAAAGTTGAACCCTTAAATAACGTATAAAAAAAGGTATCAAGCTGTGAAGTCCATAAGAATTCCCTGCTGTTAAGTTTATATAGCGAACTAAACTAAGCAAGCTGATCTAGTTTCCACCACAGAACACAAAAACAAAAATCCAATGTATTATAAATTTCGGATAGAGAATCACTCATCAACAAAACCCTAATCCCAAAAATCCATTCCCTTAACTACACAATGAACAAAAAAATAAATTAGTCTTCACATAAAAGCAGTAATTCAGGTAGCGATCTCACGCTGGGAAACATTAAGAATAACAGAGGCTGATTGGAAGAAGCTTTCAAAAGCCTGTAATTAAGAAAATTAAAGCAATCACAGAACAAAGACGGGACAGAAAATGTAAAAAGATGGAGAATTACCAAAAAGAAATTACTTCAGATGGTTCAGATCCCGGGAAACGGCGGCGTTATCTTGAAAACGCCATGCAACGTCTCTGCGGGAGATGAAAGAGCGAGTTGCAATGTACAGAGAGATCTGATTCGACTCGGACGCGTTTGCCGCGGAAGCTTTAAAGCTTTGTCTATCGTCACTGTTCGGTTAAATCTAAGATTAGTTAAATTACTATTGCCGTTACGACACCGTTTCTTCTGGGTCGTCTTTAACGGCTTCTTTGACTGCGACATTTGACTCCATTCGAGGAGTTTCTAGCTTCCACACACCACATCCCCTAACAAAACGAACCGTTTTGCATATGCGAAATCATATTTATTTGTTACTCACGAGCACGACTCTTTTTTTTCAATCCTTTGTAAATGAATTTGGGAAATGATCATTTGTAACAGTTATTGTATTCTGTCTAAAATTAAGGAAATTTTATTGGTGTTATAAAAAAAAATCCATTATGCAATTTCACCAACATCATTTTATAAGAGAGGACCGCATGATGTTTGAAGAGTTTGTTATGATAAGTGGATGGTGTAAACTATGTTGTTGATCACTCCATTAATGAATTATATGCACTAATATACATGACTTCACGATTAATATCCAAGTGTGTGTGTGTTTAGAAGTGGAATGATGATAGTTGAACGTATGCCCAGCGTGTGTGTGTGTGATCGAGAGCATGATCATGTTTAGAAGTGAAATGATGATAGTTGAACGCATGCCCGGCCCTGAACAGGGGCAGTCAGTGCAACTGCCCTGGGGCCATTATTCAAGTGGGCCCAATTTTTTTATTTTATAAGTGTTATAGTGTTATATTATATTATCATAAACTGATTTAATATTTTTGAGAAGAAAAAAAAAAGGCGTTCACGTTATGGAAGAATGCACATCTCTTCCGCTCCTAAAGAACCCTTTTGCGCTACCCATTCCACTCATCTAGGTTAACATTATCTATTCTAATTTTACTTATCCTTCTTCCTTTTCTCCTTCTCATCTCATCTAATTAAGCCTCTCCTACTAGTTCCAGAGTTGTGAATCCCTAAATTAATTTTTCTGGTGGTAGATTAGGGAGATTCCAAAATCCAAAGTGTGGGCATTTGTTCAGTGCAAAATTGGTCATTGTAGAAATCAATTGAAGGTAATTTTTCATGATTTGATATCAAATGAAAAGGAAAATATAATAATTATTTTTTTGTAGATTCATGAGTTACACATTCTCTTTGCATGAATTCTTCTAAGCTCCAATTGATTGCAAATTTGGAAATATCAAGTTTGTTGATGTGGAGGGGGATTTCTCAAATCCCATGGTATGTTGTTCTTTGTTATTCTTTGAAGTATTAAAATTGCATTGTTTATGTTTGCAAGTAGCAATGTTCCCTAAAAAACAACTATCTAGAAGTCAAAATAGAAAAAAGAAAAAGAGAGAGAGAAGAATTAACTAAATCTCAAATGTTCTTAACAAATCAAATAGTTCGCTTGATTACTCAACTGAAGATTTAGTAAATGAATCTAAACAGCAAAATAGTAAATGAATCTAAACAGCAAAATCATGTTGAAGAATTCATAGGAATTGATAATGATTTAGGCAATGAATCTGAATAACAAAATCATGTTGAAGTTTGAACATGTTAGATCTTGGTTGAAAATGAGAGTGAATCCATCACTAACTTTAAATAAATAAAAATTATATATAGGGGCGTAATTTTTATTTTTGCCCTGGCCCTGAAAAATTCAAGACCGACCCTGGTTCAACTGGGGGGTTGTACCATTTCAGCTAGAAACCCAATAGTAAGGCCATATCTAATAATGCCAAACTCAAAATATCAGGCCCAAATTCTTATATTTAAGTCCAAATGAACATGGCCCATTATTGCTATTCCATAATTAATTCACAAAATTATAACTAAAGCCGAAAGATGGAGATGAAAATTGATGTATGATATGACCCCCTGACCTGAACTGTATATTGCGGCTCTCAAAAGCTTGAAAGATTCAGTGCCAGAACCTGAGATCATTTAGAATCCACCATAATAAACTGCAGTGCGACCCCATGACTCTTGATAGACCAGCAATTTATGGACCCTTCCAATCATGCACCTTCTTTGGTCCCACAGAAAAAAAAAACCCAAATCAAACCTTTGGAGATGGACTCTTGGGCAATGGACCCTGCTATATCTTTCAATCTTCTGTATCCTCTCCATCAAAACCCACCTGCCCTCACCATTAAAACAAATAAAACAAACCCACTTCACCAAACGTATTACCCACAGAGATCCAGAGAATCTCACAGTTTTGGACAAACCAAAAAAATTTTAAAAAAAATTTAAAATTTATTACTAAGATAGCAACAACAACAACGAGAAACACTCTCATACAACAGGAATAACATTTTTTGCTATCCCCAATCAATAACTCAACGACACATTAATTAATTTTTTCACATGTCATTGTGTTATTAATCGGGATGACAAAACAGTGCTATAGTTACAAGAAAGTATTTTTAACAACAGCAGCTGAACACAGTACAAACTAATCCTGATATTTACCCTATTTTCCATCCATGACCACATACTATCTGAAGATTCTGAACCAAATGGGCCCACAAACTCAGCCAATGTGGTGGGCCCTTGATCAATGTGACCCAAAAACCCACAAAAATTTTGCCAGCTAGGGGGCCCCAGCTAGACCCCTAATCCAAGTCTTTGACTTGCAAGATCACACCTAACTTCAGCCACTCCCACTCTGGATTTCACCAAGTCAAACTCCATCCACACGTTTTGCTGATGGTGATGACCAATCACGAACGCCTCGATGCCTAGCAAGTCAGAGTTTCCGAATGTGAAGCAGTACACCGAATCACTACCCCTCACCATTCCCGGTACCCGATACAACAGCCTCTCACCCGATACGCTCATCTCGGCCCCCTGAAACATTAAGGTCACCGTTGGCAGCTGGGGCAGACTCGGCCGGTTCATCGGGACTTGGTAGCACAAATCCATGGCTCCTTGGAAAACGAAATTCGGGTCGTTCAAAACTCTCAAAACCGGTTTGGTTTGCTGAATGAACTCGTTTTTTAGCGCGGTGTAAACCGGACCGAGTAGGAACGTGAACTGGGTTCCCGAGTCGACCATTGTCTGACCCGCCCCGGTATGGTCCGGTACGAAAACCGATTTCGGAAGCGGTAACACTTTGCCCGAAACTCTGATCCCCTCGAGCTGGACGGTGTAAGCGACCCGGTCGAAGTACGGCAATGGGGTGGATATTTGGACCAAAGGGGTGTAGTTCAAGGGACGGAGCCAAGCGAATTTCGTTTCCCCAAAAAGTAGAATACCGGACGAGTCACGACCCGATATGCAGTACGAAAATTTCGGGAACCCCATTTGGGTAACGAAGGATAACGACCCGCGGTTCATACCCATTAACCCGGTGGTCTTGGCGTCTTCCTCCGAGTTGGAACTGAACCCGGAATCCATGCACCCGAATATCGTACCGGGTTGCGTGGACAGCCCGAGACCGAAAGTTTCGGATGCGAGGTTGCCTTCAATGGAAGAAGCGTCGGCGTAGGAGAGAGTGGCGTGGCAGAGCTTTTTGGTGTCGCAGGAAACGGGTATGGAGAAGTCTCGGGTTCGGGTCCGGCAAACGGGCGAAGAGCAAGGTATGGGAGAATAAGATTTAGAGGCGAGCGGGTTGAAAACAGAGTTCAAGTTTGGAGCTTTCTTGCAGTGGAGCCAAGAGAGCTCACTGCCTGTGTCAAGGACCATGGTAACCTTCTGTGGGGGCGAGCCTACGGAGAGTTGGATTGTTAAGGTGACGTTGTGGTGGAAAGAGAGCTTGTTTGTTGAATGTGGGGCAAACCCATGTGGAAGTGTCTCTGTTTTGAGAGGTAGAATGAGTGTTTGTGGTTTTGAAGCAGAGAAACAGAGTGTGCAGTGGGTGAAGAAGCAGAGAAGAAGAAGAAGAAGAGGAAGAACAATGGGCATGGTTTATTTATGATAATTTTTTTTTTAAAAAAAGATGAAAAAATACAGATGGGAAAATCAAATGCAAATTCAAACGAATGGTTTGGGTTGGTTTTAAGTTGGGATTTGAATGCTTTTATGCAGAGGGTTTTGAGAGTGTTTGTGGTTGCGTTTGGTGGTGTTGCTTTGAGAGAGATTGAGAGAGTTGTGGTGGTGGCGGGGTCTTTGTATTGTGTATTTGGTGCGTATGTGCAGTGAAATGAAAGCTACTCTTTCTGGTTTTTTAAATACTAGAAGCTAGCTGTGTGAATAATGACATGCTCTTTGGATTTTGGTTTAAGAAATTTGTTACATGCAAAGAATATGATGATGTTATGTATGATCCAATCAAAAGTTTTGATTCTCTCTCTCTCTCTCTCTCAGAGTTGATCTTGATTCTTTCACATAATATTTTGGTCTTTTACTTATGTTTTTACTGCATTTTGGCTTCACGTTAGAGGGAAATACAATCACTAATCAAATATTAAATTGGGAGATTTCATCCATGTATTAAATATTAATGATCGACAGCTTGCTTTGCTTTTCTACTGGATTTGCTTTGCAATTCGCTTGTTTTCCACGAGTCATGAATATATACACTGTGCTTAATTCTTTGCTTCCTCATTGATTAAGCTCCGAATCCATCAATCCAAAAAAGGGATTAATTCCAACCCTTCACTTGTCATTGGTAATGGCGCATCAAAAACAGTCATAAGATTCTACTACCTGATTAGTCGACGTGTTATAATGTGAATAGATGACTGCCATGATGTAAAATAGAAACACATGTTATAACATGAATATGCTAAAATCATCACGTTACAATATGAACATCCATTATGCATATAGATTCAATTGTAAGCTTCCATCGAGAATATATGGAAGACATAGTTCATTTTAATACTGTACCACTTTAATATTTTTATTTCTTTTGCTTTCACCTACTTTTCTGTATAAGATTTAAGAAATCCTAATAATCTCTCTAATCTCATCACAAATGAGCTGGTGATTAACAATCACTCTTGACTTACGTGAGCTTGTGATTCGTGAGGACCCGACATGCTCTTTCAAAAGGCATCATCTGGAAGGTACAACTGGAGACAAATATGAATGCAAACTTCATGAAAGTCGGAAAGAACCCAAAACACACCACACCCACCAAAATCTAAAACGCATGGAGGTGAGAAAGCTCATTAATTTAAAGCCTTGACTCTTGAACGTTTTTAATAGACAACTATTTCATTAACAACTCATAAGTGTGTATTATATTGTCAACCAGGCATTAATTAATAATTAAACTAATGTTTGAAAACTTTCGGCATGCACGTAAAATATTTAGACTTTGGTATTTGGGGCAGCCACTCTAATATACTAACCAGTCAACTTAAATCTCTTTTGAAACTTATGATTTATTCAAAATGCTTTCTTGCTTTCACTGTTAGAAAACCTCAATATTAGCCCATGTTCAATCTTTCGTAACGAAAACCAAAATTTAATTGTGGGCGAACACGAATAAGACATAAATCGCATCATTGTGATTTTAGCTGGGTGTTGCTATTGATTTTTTCTCTGTATTAGGTAGTCTATGGCCTTTTGAGCATTGAGTCACATAACTATTGTATTATTAGGTAAATGCAATGTGTTTTTTTTCTTTAAATTATTTATGAATAATTGACTAATGGTTGGTGTACCCAATTAGCCACCAAAGAAGAGTCTCACGAGCCTTGATTGATATTGCCACTATTTGCTGGTTCCCACAAGGATTAGGGGTCAAAATCTTCAAATAAATGCGAAGCATACCTAATACCAAAAAGGATTGTGACTGAATGGGAATCGTGCGGGTGTTGATGTTGCTTCCTATTACAATGCCTAAAGCATGCTTGGCGCACTAATAATAAGACACAGCCTTGACGGCAACAATGACACATCTAACAAGACTTGTTACAAGAAAGAATGGTATATAGCTGTGATAATTTCAGATCCAATAGTTGAAGGAAGTTACATGCATAAGCTCAAGTCAAGCACTCAAGCCTTCATGTCCAACCACATGTCCTTGTGTGCCATCCATCAAATTGTCCATTACTTACCCTTTGGGACCATCTGCATTGTCAGTTCCAATAAACGAGAAATCTCTCCCTTTCTAGGGTTCGAAATTTTCTTTGTAGAATGACAAAAACCTAAATTATGAGCATGGACCCGATTGAATTGGAAACACAGAAAAGTCTCTTACTCATTTATTCCTAGACAACGGGACAAAGATTTGGTCGACTAGATAAGAGCAAATTTTTTATTCTTCAAAATTTACCAAACATACTGTTATATTAGACTATGAATCATAACCGTTGATTATTTGACAAATATGTTTGAATTTCAGCCGTGTGCCATTTGATGTAGATGATTGAACAATGATGATTAGCTTTTAACAATACTGGAGTTTGGAGGAGTCAATATAATAAAAAAAGAAATGAATTTGGTATGCTTTCTCAATCACTCACACACACAAGTGACCCCAGGGAAGAAGAAGCAGGTAAGTAAATTGCATTGCATGCAAAGCTTTATGTGACGTGAGTTGGATTCTTACCCTCACTGCAATCTCAATTGCTAACGCGGTTTGGCAATCAATCACCGACTCAAATTTTGTTGTTTCTCCAAGATTTGTTAATTGTCAGTCTCAGCCTCTGGAAGAGAGTGGCAAATTGCTGAATTTTCTATGTTCAGTGGCAATCAGTATTACATTTATATATCGTTATCCTCGCATCTATATGAGTGGAACGTGAGACATCATTTAATTAAATGAAGACAACTATCACTCCACGAAAACTTAGTGACGAAGACCCACAATTTGTATATGATATGATGTCTGCTATCAAGGGGCCAATCTTTTTATATTTCTTAATCTCCTATGACTCCAATCTGTTTGACATCAACTTTTCAATTCAGTCCTGTGCTGAAGAACCAACCACACCCTGTAATCCAGAGATTCCATGGATCAAGCCCAAACACCCGAAAGAGTAGGGCTAATTCACATATTTGGGCTCTTCAGGAAGGATAAGGGAGGCATGGGTTGCTGGGTTGACGTGGGGAACTATTGGGCCATCTAGAACTGAGAGAGATGGGGCATTGCGACACCTCTCACAGTTAAGCGGACAAACAAAAGTTTTAAGTTTTAAGAGAACATCTAAAGCAGACTCCGACACGTTCAAGATTCGATTCCCATGAGAAATTTACTTCAAATTCTTCTGATTTTGCGATGGTGTGACATTGGAGGAAATCTATATTACCTATAACCGTTGTAAAATTAGTCACGTGGCAATGAGTTTGAAGTTCAAAACCAATAACTCATACTCAAAGTTCTGTGTTTGAATCTCCCTATTCATTATCGCTTGTATAAAAAACAACTAGTCCGTATGAATAATACGTGAGGTGACCATGATAGGTGATGAATGGCAGACACATGTTGAATGCACACAACCCTTTAGGAAAGATTTTTATGTGGAAATGGTATATGATCTATATGAAACTCCAAAGTGTGTGTATGGCATCTATCTCACTCAATGCCACATGGCATGCAATTTGCAAACACTTAAAAATCCATCATCTCCTGACTAATAATATCTCAAAATATGGAATAAAATCGAGCTCCAAATCCCTTCCAAAGATATTTTACCAGCTTGGATCGAGCGACACGTGTTGGCATGTCATGTGCCATGATTTGGCTTCTTCGTAATTCTAGGCGACCATTTTTGTGGGTGAGGTTTCTTTTAGTCAACTATGCTACCAAATGTAATTACCTAAATAGACTCAGATCAGAACAAAGAACAGCGAGGACAAAACAAATGGCAATGCCCAAGTTATGTGGAACGGCAAGTCGTTCTACTCCCCCATTTGTTGTTTATGAATCAAGCACTAGAAAGAAAGCATCTTGGGTAAAAAAAAAGTACTAAGAAACCTGCAGCCATCGATGACAGAGCTCGAAGTCCAAACTTCAAAAGCAACCCAAGAGAGAAAGGGGAACAGAAAAGCCTGAAAACCCAGCTGACCTTAAAACAGTAAAAAAATGACCTCTTCCCATTATCAATGCAAAAAACATTGTCGTTTTCCCATTGTCAACATCTCTATGGATTTTAGTGGCAAGTACCTCTCAATCTTTGTCACACAATTGTAATGTAAGAAAGAAACACCAAAAAAATAAAAAAAAATAAAAAAAGGACCAGGGTGAAAGTGAGTTAGCAGACATTTATTTCAGAATGATAGTAATTCCCAACAATTTTTATGACAAGAAATAGGTCATGCAATGCAAAGAACAATAACATGAACAACAAGAAGATGCTTACACTTTATACAAACTGAATCTCACTACCAATTACAAATTCATGGAGGAAATCAAAATACACTCAGAAATCTGTCTAATTCCTGGTTCAGATTTCACTCCATGGAACTTTAAAAACTCACTTTGGCTTTGTCTCTCTTGGAGCTGGTTTCTTCTTCTTCTTCTGCAGATGCTCCGCTTCTTTTTAATTAACTAGGTTACTAATTTCCTGGGATTTTCCAGGCCCCATTCGCATTCACTCTTTTTTTTTTTCCCCAATATTTACACTACGAGTGAAATTAACGAACCTCACCATCTAACAATCCCACTGTTCACATCCATCGACCAAGTCCTCCGCTGCCTCGGTGTCGACGTCGTCGTCTGCTCCAAATCCATAAACCTCACCCTCCTACGACTCGCCGTAAGAGGCGGCGTCGGCGTCCCGATCCTCCTCTCCGAACCCGAACCCGAAACCGCCGACGACTGGACCCCGCCAAAACAACCAAACAAACCCCGCAAAAACCGCATCAACCCACCACTCTGCCTCCCTCTTCCTCCATTCCTCGACCACGAAATCCTCCTCGGAGCTCCTGCGCCGTTAAAACCGCCGTCCATCTCCGTGTACACCACCGGAAGCTCTCTCTCGACGCCTCTTCTCCCGCCGCTGAATCTCCCCACCGCGAAACCACCGCCGGGCAGCCTCCAGATCGTAAGACCCGCGTTCTCGTCCTCCTCCTGACCCGTCTCGGCCTCCGAATCGGTCGGCAGTTCGTGCCGGCATACCGGACACGAGTTTCGGAGGGAGAGCCACGGGAGTATACAATCCGAGTGGTATATATGCTTGCAGGGCATTTCCCGAGCTTCGGTTCCTACTTCGAACGCTTCTTTGCACACCGCGCAGTGATGCTCCGCCGCTATGTGAGACTGGTCGAGCTCGATCGTCGGCATCGATTCCACTGCAGATTTTGATGCGGGTCTCTGCTCGTACCGTCCGATTCCGTTGATTTCGATCTGGGACAGCTGTTCGAGAAGGCGGTCAAAACCCGACCCGAGTAGAAACTCGGACATGCTTGTAGGTAAGGGTCGGAGCCCTGACCCGACGCCGTCATCGTAGAACAGCTCGAATCCGCGGCCTTCTTCGTTCAGAGTAGCACCTTCGGAGGTTGTTCCGCGGAGGACGATGACCGGGTTGAACGGCGCGCGGTCGCCGTGGTTCCGGCGAGGTCTTCGGGGCCCCGAGGGGCTTGGAGCGGTGTGATCCGGATTGGAGTCAGAGCGGTTGTTGGCTCCAATCATGTACATCGCGGCAGCTGGAATCCTCCTAACGCGGCGCGAGTCGGAGTGGGTCGGGTTGTCGATATCCTCGACGAAGCCACTGCCGCAGTCCGGGCACAGCACTGAGGAGGAGACGTCGTTTAAAACCGTGACGAAGCGGCTACATCTGTAGCACCAGTAAGACGGCGTCGCTGTGGACATGGAAGGCCAATCAAGACTGCCGATCCGAAACCAAAAAAGGCCTATAGCAGTCTAAATCAATTGAATTCGATCCGAGAAATAACAATTCCCAATGGTAAAAGTCCTGTTTGGGAGATGGGAAAATGAATAAAACCCCGAGAGAAAAAACTACAAAAGGGTTTCTTCTGGTTGTCAAATTTGATAATTGCGTGTTAAAAACTGAAGACAGAAAGGTTGATGGGGTTATTAACGGCAAAACCGCGTCGTCTTTTTTGTTATAGCGACTTAGCGTGGCGAGAACGCTCGTAACTTTTGCACACGTGGTGAAGCCTGATTTGGGCGAAGCGCATAACGACGTTTAGTAAGCGTTAGAGATGAGAGATGCGTGAGGGTCGGTTGGTTTTGGAGGAAGTGGGAAGCGGAGATGAGACGGTGCGCTCTGGAGTTGGCAACGGAACCGAATATCTTAGAAAAGCCGCGGGAAGGAAGGGAGGGCTGCGCCGTTTTCCAATTTGAGCTTCGCGAGCCGGCGCGAAGAGTTTAGCGGAATATTCTATACAGGATGACGTGGCAATATTCGTTTCTTAACTGAGAAGTTTTTACTATTATTTGGAAAAGAGACTCTGTCAACTATTTTTCCAAAAGTTCTAACTATGACCCTAAGTCAAACTTCAAAACAACAAAGTTAACAGATTGTAATGAACTTTGACCCAAAAAAAAGATGTCCAAGTGTCATTTCCATTTCAGATTAGAGTATTTAAAAATAACAATTATACTTATATTTTCATGTCTCACGTGAAATCTTTATAAAACACCTATTTTGAGTCTTTCTTTTATTTTTGGTCAGAGGGCAAGATACTTGTGAATTGTATACATCGAGTAATTTTGTAGTGTTTAATTTCTCAATGATCATGTGGTGTTATCAATCCATTTATGTTATAAAACTTATATCTATATATTAGTATTATATATATATTTTAAATACAAGCGATAATCTAAACTAGAATATGAGAATTTCTCTCACACACAAAATAATGATGTCGTGAGTATTCGAATTTGAGATATCTAATTTGACAAATTAACCATATTATCTAACTATATTGTAATATATGAATTAATGATACTACATCACGTGTGACGGTCATAAATTAAAATTGATCATCGTTTCTATGTTGGTATCACCTAAAAAAACGGTTTTGACTTTTGGGCTCACCCATGGCTGTACATTGCACATTATTCTCTCTTTCTCCAACTGATATTTTATGTTCCTCTTTTTTATTACTTTATTATATATCTATTTATTTGAAGCTATCCAACTGAGTGAGCTACAGCTACAGGTGAGAAGCGGCTCGGCTGGGGGTAGTGACGTGGCACGCCTTACGAGCTGAGTCATGATTTTAGAGAGAAGAACCAGTTCGCTGTCCAACACGTCATCATCATTTCCTAAACATCGCATGCTTCTTTGTCCTGTTTTCATTGAATGCTGCGTTTCCGTATGTTTCAAAGTTCAAACATTCATTTTGTATTATATATATATATATATATATATTTCAATTCTAATCAAAGAAAAGGTTTTATTGGTTTCTCTAGAACAAGTCCAATGTATTTGTTAAGGGTCATACTTCAGGTATAAATATTATGCATTAATTTTTAGGCCATCTTAAATCATATTTAATTTTTTAAGACTACTACCGAAAGTTTAAGACAAAATAATAATTTTTTTAGGATGTTTCATATCGAGAGGTGCGATAGCGTATTAAACTCACATACATTATATGAATGCTATAACATATCCCGGAGGAAGCATTTGTTCCAAAACCACTATATTGGTGGATTCTTTGCGATAAAATGAAAATTTTAAATTCTTATTATGATTTGAGTTGAAATTGCATGCAACTAGTAATTATTTGCCTTTTATTAATTAGTAAATTTTGAGTAAACCGACCATTCATTTATGGATTATGATTATTTTACAATATTTCCGATGTTTTTTAAAATAAAATAATCTCCGCATGATCAACTAGTCATAAGATATTAACAAGGTTTGCTTTCCTGACAAACTACAATGTTAAACAATACATCAGCAATGACGAAATTATTGGTTTCTAACTTGGCATCTGAATTCAAATTTTCTTACTAATTATAATGAATACATTGTTTAATATATAAGTATTTGATTAATTTGAGAGCTGATGATACGACGCCTCTTCTTTTTCTTTGGGTTTGCTTTTAGCATGGAATTGCATTGGAAGGCAGAAAAGTTGACTGCATCTGCATGTGACATACGCAGGTTTTGGTAAATAAGAATTTTTACTTTACCACTTTTAACTTTTAACTTTACGTGTAAAAAGCATATATATTACCCCACTCATATTCTTCATTCCATTATCTCTGTTCTCTTTCATTTGTGGCCTTCACCAAAATATCTCTCATCTCCGTTCATTCATTACACGTTCGTTTTATGAATCACCATTTAAAAATCATCCATACTTAAAATTCAATTAAATTAAATTAGAGATTATTTTCGTACAAATCGTCGATTTTGGTAAACAGTTAACATCATTGTGATGAAAGTGGTTGATACATACAAGTGATCAAACTAGTTCGAATTTAATTAATTTTTTACAAATTTAAGCTTGGGTGCACTTAAGTATTTTGCCTAATATAATGAAACCCAACATCTACCCCCACCAAAATCCTAATCAATGGTGTTATTAACTTATAAAACTTGGGGCCGGCATAGCCTATTCACATAGGTAACGCTAGTGGGCCTAAAAGGATAATACGAATACTATCTGGGCCTTATAATCACCTTGACTTGACGTGAGACAAGCAAATTCCCAAGAAAAATACTAGGAGTACATTTACAAATAACAGATTTAGGCCCCGGACGTATGCTACAGCCTACATACGATGCAATATATTTCTATCGCTTTCTTTGTGCTGAAGAACAACACAAGGGCAAGGCAATTTACGGGCTTGTTTGGAATTGCTTTTCTATGAAGTATTTATGCTCATAAGGGATTTAAATAAAAGTGTTTTCTTCAATACGTAGCAAGTACTTCTTCAGCACATAACATGTGCTTCTTTAGGAAGCACTTCTATGACTCATAATCGCTTCTAAATTTTTCTGTCAAACGATATCAAAAGTGCTTTTAACCCTTTAAAAAGCGCTCTCAAAATGGAACATCGTTTACACTCATACGTCTTCTTTTGTTCCGGTGAGATGAGACGGCATGTTCCAAGCATAGTTTTCTTTCTCCTTATCTCTCTTTTTTTTGTTTTTCAATGACATAGGAAATAGAAACAGCAACCAAACACACCTTAGACAGAAGACAAAATCCTATACTTCATTCTAATCCAAGTCCCGAAATCATTTTACAAGCAAAATGATCAACATCTACTACAATGGTACTTTATTGAAAAATGAATAAATACAAGTCTTATCATATTTTTATACCACATAATGTGACAGTTGATGTGTATATACCACATCATCTAAAATATTAGTTTTTGTTTTTCTAATTTTATTTATTAAAATATATTTCATTCATTTAATTGATGTGACATATAATATTGACATGCCACATCATTTATTGACACTTTTTTAATTAATGTGGTTGTACACCTCATCTGCATGGTATGAGAATTATTAATTAACCACCGAAAAAAAAGTTACAAATTAACCCCGCCGAATCTAATGCCAAAAAAAAAAAAAACCCCCCCAAAGAAATTAACGTATTTATAGATCGACGGCGGCCCACCAAACAAAGAAATCTTATTCTTTCGTGGTCTTAGGGTTAAAGTTGCTCACCATCTTCTTAAGTTGATCAACGAATGAAATATACGAAACGGATCCATCATTCCCAGCAAGCACTTTGTACTTGTCCTTCCTAGTGAAGCTAGTGCACTCAAACCCTAATGTGGAGGCCAAAATCCTCTGCACGTAATTTGCAACTTCATGAGGGCTTTTTCCGGACGAACACGTGGCTTCTATAGGCAACTGGTTCAGGAACGTAACTTCATAAACAGGCCTAGGGTTCATGAAGAAGAATATGGGGTCCAAAGCTTTCCAACCCTTCGCCGTGGTTGCGTGGAAAAACCCTACCCTGTAGTTCATGGCCACAGGAACAATTCGGTTCGTAAGCTCAGCAAAGAGTGCACTGAACCTCAAGAGAAAAGGTTCACGACATGTTGTTCCTTCAGGACAAACCACCAAGTCCCCTTTGGTTAGTTCACGCTTGATTCTTTCGGCATCCACGTGTCGAACTCGGGTTAACCGAACGGTGGGGATTGGTGCTAACATCTCCGATAATCGAGAGATTGAGTATGTGACTGCTGGAATTTTACGTTTGAGTACGTTTGAGAGGATAACAGGGTCCATTAGTGTTCGATGAGTGCAGACGAAGAGCACGCCGGAGTTGCCACCGGAGAAGGGTGGTGGGGTTTTCCCTTTCACAATGATTTTGCCGCCAAATAGTCGGGAAATGTAGGGAATAACGCTCATTGGCAATATCAACCCCAAGACTATCCGAGTGAAGGCGAGTAAGATGCCTAGGGGCATCCATAGTAGGATTAGAAGGGCGGTTGAGGGCGTCGGGCGCTTGACTAATCGGCCGTCGTGGAAGATCACCGGAAGTGGTCGGAGGACTTGCTGCTCATGCTTTTGGTTGGTCATGGTAAATGGTGGGTGCATTTGTTCCTGTAGTGACAAGCCATGCACATGCATGATTTACTTAACTAGTAAGAGTGAATTGTGTACGTTTACAACAACTTGAAGGAAAAATTAAATAATTGTTAATGTTACGTGTGACATAATTAGTAATCAAAAGTTTAAGTTAAAGCACGTATTATGTTATGTGCCACATCAAGTAGTAGTAATAAAAAGTTATGCTAATATAGCTGCCATATTATCTACTTACCTTGCATAGTGATAGAAATGAAGAACTTGATGATGAAGGCCTTCCCAACCCTAACGTTGGTTCCTCATCTATGAACACCTTTGCCACTCGGTCATATATATTCTTGGAACAAACTTGACTTTTAACAAAGCCCGTGGCAAACCCAAATCGGTTCACAACAAGCTCACTACCAATAACTTCATCAGCTCTCAAATGCTCCTTCACAAATCTCTCCACCATAACCCTTGGCATCTTAGTCACCACAACCCTCCTGTCATATGAGCTAAACACTTTCCAAGCCTCCATATCCAAATCATCCATGTAAAACTTTGGCAAAACTGCTCTGGCCACGGATTCAATCTCCGATTCAGGAACACCACAAACAGCAACAAAAGTCATAAGCTTAAGCCCAGCTTCCTCCATACCAATCATATCAAGAAACCGAATAATCGGCCACACCATCAACAACAAGGCAAACCGGATCAAACCCGATGCCTCAAATGCCACCAACATGAAGTAGGAGAAAGGGTCGGGGTCCTTGAGAAGTGTTCCTTCGAGCTCGGAAGCCACAGACTCCATTAGGCTACTTGTTTGCATTTTGTCCAGGTTTTTTTGGTTTGGGATATTATGCCTTAGACTTATAACTGGCGATAAGTACGATATTTGGCTCAGGATTTTGTAAATTTGTCTGGGTTAGAATGTAGGAATGAATTAGCTTATCGGTTTACAACTACCCCTACTTTATATAGTTACTCTCCGATCAGTCTATCTCCCTCTAAATAATTTACCCCTTTTGGGTTTTGAGTGGATGTATCTGCAAAGAAAAACGTTTTATACGCCACGCAATTAAATACACACACACAAAAGATCGATTACTTAACCCCAACAACTTAGGGTGATGTGGACTTTTTGTGACAACAAAGTCCATTTGTACACACCTAAAAAGCAGGTCCAAACTTAGACCTTTAGGTCACTGACTTTTCGCTCATAACGTGAGGAGGAGCAAACATGTTGTTCGATTAAATCTTCCTATATAAGGTTTTGCAAAAAAAATTTGTGATCTGTTTAGTGTTGGCTGGCTGCCTGATTTGGAAATTTCTGGGAAATTTCGGTTTTGATTGGGTCTTGCCACGTTTTAGATTTTGCTATATATGGTTCTTTATGGGTATGTTTTTCCTTGTTCTTAATAGATCAATGGAGTTTCTGCTTTCCCATTATGGAGATTAAGGATTGACAATAAGAATATGACATTGTACGAATTTCCTTTTTGCGTAAACTAGGTATGATTGATGTGGATTAAAAATAAATAAATAAATAAATAAATAAATTAAAGATTTTCATGAATAGTTTAAGGTTAAAAATCAAGTAACAACTCGATTACGATATCCTTTCTGATCGTGAGCAATCTTTTGGGAATTTGTTTATCTTTCACATTGGCAAGCACCGCAAAATTCAATTGCAAGTTTTCAAAATCACGGAAGTTTTAAAAATGATTTGGGCAATCTCTGATACTGATGAATCTAAAAACAAGCTGCATGCATGTGATGTGGTGACTTTTTGGGTGTCACATGCATGGCATTGGCAAAGCTTGCAAGAGGAATTCAAAGTAGGTTAGAAAACCTAGCCATTTGACATCTCTCCAGCTTTCCTATCCTGCCTTGCTGTGTTTGTTTCTCAACCTCTCCGGTAATACCACACGCTTCTGTTTAATTCTTTATACGCAAATTCTACCAAACAAACCGCTGGTTAATTTTATTTTGCTTTAACAGATTGACACGGAAAACTTCTGCTACCGGTTTGGTAAGGTTGGTTTGAATATGAAAACACAAACACAGGTTAGCAGAAGAAATGTTCAATTGGTTCAAATTCTTGAGCCTAACAAAGACAGGCCGGGCCTTGAAAGAGGAACTTTTTTTAGCCCAATCCAACTTGACCTACTGTATCTGTATGTATGAGCATGATCTTTCCTGACGCGAAACGGTGCAAGTGTGCAAGTTGATACAATGGAAAGCTGACATACAATAGAACAAAATAATTCACAAGGTGTTAAATATAGTTATGATGGTGGACAAATTCATCACATAGCAGAAGTTGATAACAGTGCCATTTCATCATAGTTCTTGAAACCGAAATAATAAAAATTGCGTTATTGACACTTTCAAGAATTTTTTGTTTTGTTTTTGTTTTTCAAGTTATCCCCAAACATGACTCAGGCGGCTCGATTATTTTTAATTACGGTTCGAGAAAGAACAGTTGAGAAGGGAAAACGAACCTAACAGTCAGCAGCAGCAGCAACAGTCGAAAGAATGATTTACCTAACCCTATATATTTACCACAAGGATAATATATTTATGGGAAACATACATGCACATCAGCCATGAATTGTGCTTGCCAAATTTCGAGGTTATGCCTCACCTCTCATCTATTCATTTTATTTATATTTTTATGATTTAATGTTCCTCTGTTTGTTTAAAATATAAATTATCTGTATATGATGAGTTGACACGGAAATATCGGAATGAAAGATAACATAAATAAAAGGGGATATTTTCTTTTTCTCTTTGGCCTTCAAAAAGGAAATTAGAAAAACTAAGTTTTTCTTCTTATGCATAAAATTTTCTTTTGGGGGCATGCTTAAGCACAATTAAGATTCTTGGGACGGACTCAGGATTTTAAAATGGGGTGGGTTAAATATACCTTACCTACAAAGGTACTAAGTAGATAGAAAACTCAATAGTACCATGTAATTTCATTGATAACAAAAAATAAAAAAACACTTATTTAATAAGCAAGAAAAATAAAATCAATTACAAATCCTATTTGAAAATTCATAATTCATAAATTGAAACTAATAAGCCCCAATTGCAAATCCCTAATTTATAATTCATAAGTTTCATAAACTCCAAAAAAATTCCTCAAATTAAAACATCAACAAATTGAAAGAAGCTTACATGACGAATATATGAACTTGGTTCACTTGAATTAGGTTTTGAAGGTGAGTGCAGCAGCAACAAGAGCGTTCTTTTTTATTTCTCTATGTGCAAGTGCAAGGTGCTTCTTCTTTTCTTTTTTCTACGTGCTGTATGTGAGTTCTTTTTTCTCTACATGTTGTGTTGTGTGTGAGTTCTTTTTATTCTTATCTTTTTATTGACTACGTACTGTTTAATGAGACTAGATTATTTAAATTGAGTGAGTTAGGATTTTTTTTTTGGGCTAGAATAAAAGAAGCCGCTGGGCTATCTATAGCCCAGGTTAGCCAAACTTAGGGTCCGTCCAGATTAATAGTTTTATTTGATAACAACGCACGTGGACTGCATATTAATGATTCATGTAGAAGCAAGGCAAAGACAAGTCACGTGACTGAGCGACCACACAGCACATGTCTGCAAAATCATCGTTATCCACTGGTTTCTGCAAAATATGTAAACAAATTGTAAACAAATTGCGGCTGACATAATCACAAAACTAACATTGACACCATTATATAAATACATGCTTTGCTTTCTGTATTATATTAAAAGAAGCAAAAAGAAAAGGCATCTTCTTTGCCCGTGGTTTGGGGTCTCTGTGTGGTAGCTGGTTTCAGCCGCATTCACTGGAGTTTATTCTGTTAGCTTTTATTTATAGTGGGTGGCAGTATTAGCCAAAGTTTTAATAAGCTAATCATCATTCTATTATAAATTTTATTGATGCTAAAGTTTAGTTTAATTTTTATATTCAACCGGGGCAAGTCGAGATCGATTTTATTTAGGGTTGGTTGAAGTTGTGAGGGATGGTGAGGTAATGAGTTACATTTAGAATACGTTCATGACTCAATCTTCTTAAAGTGTAACAAAAAAAATAAACATTCTAATTCTAAGGCATCAAAATGACAATTAGAGTGACATCGATGGGATTTCGAATAACAATCTTTCGATGTTTTTTGTTAAAATGGTTGTCTAAAACTAGCTTAGCACAAGTTTTAAGCCAATCAAGTACTAGTGTAGTAGTGTGTGTATAATTGAAGAGTTCTTGGGGAAGCTTATATACAAGCTTTGGGTGATTGGTGCCTTTATCTCTTGATGGCTATTAGTTTTCCTCACCAAATAATCAATGTTATTATTATTAATTTGTTGCCTAACTAAAATCTTACCCACCATTATGAATGTGCCAAACAGTTTCATTCATTTCAGAACAAGTACTTGCCTCATTACTGTGGTTGAGATGGTTTGGTAAGGTAAGCCCCAAGCTTAAATGCACCATTAAAAAAATCTCCATCAACTTTTTTTTTGTGGACATTTCCTGTTGAGAGAAGCGATAATATATTAAACCCACACACACTACATGGATGTTACGAGCCTACAACTCGAACCCAAAACCTCGTATGGAGGAGCAATTACTCCAAACCGCTACATTAGTGGGTCTTTTGCAATATTTGTTATTATTTTAAGTGAAACTATTTTGTACCCAATCATTGTAATTACATGCTCTTTTGTTTCTGTGTACTAAAATTAGGTTAAACTTTTGCAGGATCAGAGGAAGAAGTTACTGCTTATAGTCCTCTTCTCTCTCCCTGTACGTAGCCTTGAATTTCAATATTGTCTCTACGCGTAGTATTGTAGTGCTTATCAAAAATCAACTAGATTAAACTTAGCATCAAACGCATGTACTTATTTTCAGCTTTCTACACAAATTCCAAGCCAGATGTAAGTTGTATAATTGTGTTCCATCGACACCACATGTTTTACACAAGCTATGGATTGTGTCAAATATGTTGTTATGTTTGTTGTTTAGTGTGCGATAAAAGTGTCTAAATTTTAGGCGCAGTTATAAAGTGTCAACGAATTTTATTTTCGACATTTTAAATATGTAAAATGTAATAATTTGATTTAATACATGTCGAGTATAAGTGTGTGAGATAAAATTGTCCACATATATGTTAAGTGCGGTTAGAAACGTGAAAGGATCTTCTTTTCTGCAATTTAAATACACTATTATATATATTAATTTGATATGAGAAGCGCCGAGTTTAAGCGTGTGAGACAAAGTGTATATATGTTGGGCACAATCACAAAGTGTGAAAAAATTTATATACTTTTAAAAGTGTCACATGTACTAAATCGACGCCAAGTTTAAACTTACGGATACCAACCAATCCGATCTTTTATGTGACATTCAACATCTTGTCTTTTGCAGTTCTAGGTTTTTGTAAAGATCATAACCTAAAAACCACCAGATTCATAAATTTCAGTTTTAAATTCCAATATATTAATTACATCAAAATTATGATTTTTTTTTTATAAGATCAAAATTATGATTTGGAAACTATATGTTTGGTAAATTCTTCACCTTACTCATTGTTCCATGTGGATATTAACCAGCATCCCAACACATTATAGAGAATGACCTATCAATTTAATCCACATAGAAAGTTGATATTGACTTTCCTTTTGGATCTAATCACAATTACCTTCCTTTATTTTTTGTTCTTATTTAAAATGACTTTCAAATTCTTGACAAAATCTTTAAAGAAAATCCCTTGATGACTTTTTAAATATTGAAAAGCATAACATAATATATATTTGTAAAAAAGTGTAACATATATTGATTCCCACATCTTATTTTTCAATTTTTTTTTCTTCTGAAAACCTAATTCTCACAATAAATAGATTTCCATAACGATGAAGATACGTATTATCATTCCTAAAAAAAAACGAAATTAAATGCATAATACTGATTTATTCTTTTTTTGGGTCCAAAGAGAATTTATGATATGATTTATACATCCGTATAAGTCTAGCACAATCTCTACTGCAGATTTGACATTTCCTTCCAAATACAAGACATCCAAATACAAGACACCAACACAAAAATAAATAAATAACGTGCGTATTAAAACCTTGAAATCAATCCAATCAAAGCAAAGAAATAAAAAACCTTGACCAAAAAAAATAATCAAAGAAATAAAAAACCTTTGAATTAAATTATAATTATTTTGTAATCCAATACAAACAGGTAGCAGCGCAGAAGTTAAACGATGAAATAGAACCCTAAAAGACATCTTTGTATGAACATATCCTGACCGTCACTTCTGATATCCTACGGCTCAGAATTTCCCACTGCTTGTGCTTATCATTGCCCTCTTTCTCACTTCACTGTCTCCCTCCCTCTTGCCTTTCTCTCTTTGTAAAAATGGCTGAATCCATATTTGATCATCTCAGCACAATCCGATCCTCGTCTTACTGAGTATATAATCCATACTTGGCGTTAAAAAGAACCAATCTTTTTACTTTCAGTGCAAAATTTTGAGATATGGGTTCGTAGTTTTTTATCAGAAAAATCGTTTTACCCGAAGCTTTAGGAACAATCCCATTTGGTTTTTAGCAGTTTTAAGCTAAACCCAAGCTGAAAGTTTTGATTTTTCTTCAGTTTCACTGTTTATATTCAATATTTTGATGATTTTTTATTGTGATATATGACATGGTCACCGATACTTATTCGAAGATGATGTCCGAGATGTCAATGCGTTCCATGTTGAAGAACGGCGAAGATTTGAGTATGTTGATTCGCGAACAGAGGCGTCAACACGAAGCAAGTGAGCGAGAGAACGAGCTCAATCTGTACAGAAGTGGGTCGGCCCCACCCACAGTCGAAGGCTCGTTAAACGCGGTTGGGGGCTTGTTCGAGGACTCGGCGCTGTCGGGTTTCACGAAAAACGGCAGCAAAGGCTTTGCTACCGAAGAGGAGCTTCGTGCGGATCCAGCTTATGTGAATTACTACTATTCAAATGTGAATCTCAATCCGCGGCTTCCGCCGCCGCTGCTTTCAAAGGAGGACTGGCGTTTTGCGCAGCGGTTCCAAGGAGGGGGCGGTGGAGGTGGAGGTGGAGGTGGAGGTGGAGGTTCGGCTGTTGGAGGCATTGGAGATAGGAGGATAGGCGGTAGGAGTGGTGGCGAAGGTGGGGATGTGAACAGGTCACTTTTCTCGGTGCAGCCAGGGGTTGGAGGGAAGGAGGAGAATGGGGTGGCGGGGAGGAAGGCTCCGGCGGAGTGGGGCGGTGATGGGTTGATTGGGTTGCCGGGGTTGGGACTTGGGAGTAGGCAGAAGAGTATTGCAGAGATCATTCAGGTGAAGTGTTAGTGAAGTTTGTTGCTTTAACTGGTGTATATAATAAACTTTTTATCTTGAATGTTGTTTGCTATTGGAAAAATTAGATGCATTCCTGTAAGTATTTCTATTTGTAATGGTAGTGTGATAAGTTTATGCCTACTGGTTTCAAGTGATTATTTTTCATCTCTAATTTATGTGTTTTACATGGTCCAAGTCTTTATGTTCATTCATTAGATGATTTACTTGATATCTGGTTCAGCTCCTCTAAGCAGGGTGCACCTTTTGGTTATCCCCATGAAGTGGAAGGAGTCCATGAATTAGTGCCTTTGACAGTGGTTTCTCTCAATTGTCAGCTGAATAATTCCATGAGATGGAGGTGCTCATTGGATGAGGAATTGAACTAGTTCGTCTTACACTAGCTCAGTTTTCGTAAATTATTAGCCTATATGCTGTTGACATTGATATTGAAAAGTGGAATTGGTTTTTCAGTCATGCTATAATCTTGCTTCTTAAGTATAGTTTTCATTCTTCGCATAAATGTCTCACCAGTAGAATGCAAACTTAATTGGAATGGAAACTGTTGCTGCTTATGTGGAATGCTTGAGGTATTTGGATCTAGTTTAGGTGATTGATGTTTGCTCCTCTCTCTACACTTTGTCTTGCATATATAGATGCACATTTGAAACTTTACATTAGCATGTAGAATGTGAATGTGGTTACAAGTTATAACTATATATAAATTACATTTTATTACATTTTCTGGTTATTTTTACTTGTGTTTTTCATGATTAGAGTTGATTTAAACCTTCACTTATTTTGGTTTGTTGGTAGATCTGCTCTTATGGTCTTTTTGTTGTATACTTCCTTCCTGGTCAAGTTTGATTGTCTGCTACAATTTTTGTAAAATAAATTGAGTTTGTATTTCTTTTTTGGCACAAAGCTGCTGTGTAAAACGTTTGGTATTTCAATGCAGGATGATATACATAATACAAATGTCTCAAGGCACCCTTCTCGTCCAGCTAGCCGGAATGCATTTGATGATGGTGTTGAAACTTCAGAAACCCAGTTTGCTCATCTGCATCGTGATTTGGCATCTATAGATGCTTTGCGTTCTGGTGGAAATAAGCAGGGAATGTCTGCTGTCCAGAACGTCGGCTCATCGGGTTCTCATACATATGCTTCTGCTTTGGGTGCTTCATTGTCGAGAAGCACGACCCCAGACCCTCAGCTTATAGCTAGGGCTCCTAGTCCTCGGATTCCACCTGTTGGTGGAGGAAGGGCTTCCTCCATGGATAAAAAAATTGCCAATGGTCAAAACTCATTCAATGGTGCCTCACCCAATGTGAATGAGTCTGCAGATCTAGCAGCTGCTTTAACTGGTATGAACCTGTCGGCAAATGGCAGGATAGAGGAAGAGAATCATGCACGTTCACAAATTCAACATGAAATTGATAATCACCATAACCTTTTTGATATTCAAGGTGATCGGAGCCATATGAAACAAAATTCGTATTTGAATAAGCCTGATTCTGGGAATTTTCATTTGCATTCTGTTTCCCAATCTTCTAAAAACTCTTATCAGAATATGGGAAGAGGCAGTGGATTTGGGAGGGATCTGAACCACCCTTCATATATGTCTGATGAACCAGTTGAAATAAATAATCCCGCTGCATCTGCTAACTCATACTTAAGGGGACCTGTGCCAGCTCTTAATGGCCGAGGAAGCTCATTCTCCCAGTATCAGAATGTAGACAGTACCTCCTTTCCTAACTATGGCTTAGGTGGGTATTCTGTTAGTCCTTCGTCTCCATCCATGATGGGAAATCCACTTGGTAATGGTAGTTTACCACCCTTATTTGAAAATGCTGCTGCTGTATCTGCAATGGGTGGCTTGGACTCTGGAGCATTTGGAGGAGGTATGTCTCTAGGACCAAATTTGTTGGCAGCAGCCGCTGAATTGCAGAATATGAACAGGCTTGGAAATCACACTGCTGGGGGTGCTGTTCAGGTGCCCATGATGGACCCATTGTATCTTCAGTACTTGAGATCAAACGAATATGCTGCTGCCCAGGTTGCAGCCTTGAATGACCCCACAAAAGATAGGGAAGGCATGGGTAATATGTATATGGATTTACTGGGTTTGCAAAAAGCTTATCTGGGGCAATTGCTTTCGCCTCAAAAATCACAATTTGGTGTTCCCTACATTGGTAAGTCTGGTAGCTTGAATCATGGTTACTATGGAAATCCAGCATATGGGGTTGGCATGTCTTATTCTGGAACAGCATTGGGTGCTCCCCTTCTTCCAAACTCTCCTGTTGGACCGGGTAGTCCTGCCAGGCACAGTGATCGGAACTTGCGTTTTTCTTCTGGGATGAGGAACATGGGTGGAGGTCTCATGGGAGCTTGGCACTCTGAAACTGGTGGAAATTTTGATGAAAATTTTCCTTCCACTTTACTAGATGAGTTCAAAAGCAACAAGACTAAATGTTTTGAACTTTCAGAGATTGCAGGGCATGTTGTTGAGTTCAGGTATATATTTGTTGCTGTTTCTTTAAAAACTTGTGCCTTTTACCTATCCAGATCTCCAGGGATTAAGTCACTCATATTGCCTTGAACAGTGCCGACCAGTATGGAAGTCGGTTTATTCAACAGAAACTTGAAACTGCCACAGCCGAAGAAAAGAACATGGTCTTTGATGAAATAATGCCCCAAGCCCTTTCTCTAATGACCGATGTGTTTGGTAATTATGTGATTCAGAAGGTACTTTTTCCCGTTTAGATTGATTTGCCTTTATGTGCCAATTCCATGTGTTCTTTTGTATTAGCATGTTCATAATATGTTTTGGTTAAGCGGTTGATAAAAAAATGTGGAATATTTCTTCCCTATGACTGAATTTTTCACTTTGAGTTCAGTTTTTTGAGCATGGAACTGCATCACAAATAAGAGAACTTGCTGACCAGCTCACTGGGCATGTGCTGACCCTTAGCCTTCAAATGTATGGCTGTCGAGTGATCCAGAAGGTATGTTCAGTTAGTTGACCAAAGTTCTGACAGTAACCTGTTATATTGATATTTCCTGCAGTTTTACTTTCTGGCTTTCCTACAAAAGCCGGAGTGTTACCTTCTACATTTTTGTATCATAATGTGTTATGGGAGACCGGCTAATTATGTTATCTAATATGTTTGGGGGTCTTCTTAGAAATTATTTGTGAGAAACAAAACTTTTGGGTTTTACTTTGGGAAAATTATTTTCTCAAGTTTGAATTTCATGAGTCACAATGGTTGAACTCATTGCTCTTGTACTTCCAGGGAAGTGGAATACGGCTTAATAGATATAAATCGTATAAGTTGAAAGAAAAACATTACTTCCATAATTATACAGATTTTTTTTCCGTAGTTTTTCGGGGAAAATGTATATGAAATTGTACACCATTATCCATCATATTGCATTGAACTCGGTTTTCATGTGTTTCCATTTTACTGTTCAGGCTATAGAAGTTGTTGAGCTGGACCAGCAGACTCAAATGGTAGCTGAACTGGATGGCCATGTTATGCGTTGTGTTCGTGATCAAAATGGGAACCATGTCGTCCAGAAGTGTATTGAATGTGTACCTGAAGATGCCATCCAGTTTGTTGTTTCAACTTTTTATGATCAAGTCGTGACACTGTCAACTCATCCATATGGTTGTCGTGTCATACAGGTTAAGAACCGCTCCATTTTCTGAAACATGTTCATGTTTGCGCATCTACTAATCATATCAGTTGGATAGGTTGAAGATGAATCATTATCAATGCAACTGTTGCGATTCTGAATGGTATAATAACTTTGATGTAACAGAGAGTCTTGGAGCACTGCCATGACCCCCAAACGCAGCAAATAATGATGGATGAGATTCTGCAGTCTGTTTGCATTTTGGCACAGGACCAATATGGAAATTATGTTGTACAGGTTTGTCGCATTTCTGAGACTTTTTTCACTCCAGTTTCTTATTGTCAAAGAAAATAATCCCACCGTGGTTAGATACAATCAGTTGTTTAAGTATCAAATGGACCTTCACTTAATCTACTAGGTTTCTTCGTGAGATGCTAACTTGGTACTTATTTAATGTAGTATAAAGGTTCAATTTGATTTCTCTCAAGGCATCCAGGTCTTATCTTAAGCCCAATTTTTTTTGCCTCTTCATGCATTTGCGACTTCACTTAAATCCATTCATGAACTTTAAGTTTCATACTTATAACGGGACGGTTAGTTGTCTATTAAATGGAGGGATTGAATGGAACTGATGAATAATATGATTTCAGCTCCACTCCCCTCTCCCTACCAATTTAGTGTTTTCATATTTCTTTGCTTTGAGTTCTGTTTATACACCTTACTTGGCGTATTGGATGAGTTGATGCACCCATACCTAATTGTTTTGTGATGTAATTTTTTAGCTTTATATGGTAGACCTGCCTGTCTCTGATTTTGCCCCAATTTTACTTTCTTTACATTTCAGAGTAGGTTTGCATTAATTAACTAACTCTTAACTGTAAAAACAAATAGGCTGTAACTACAACAGAACCAATGTGGTGATTATAAATTGTTTAGTTTGGGGATAATCATATATAGCCCCTGTCATGCTGTATATACTAAAATGCCTGTTTTATTCTTCTTTTACATTGGACTCAGTTGTTAATTGATTGTGATTAATTTTACAGCATGTGCTGGAACATGGAAAACCACATGAACGATCAGCTATCATTGAGGAACTAACTGGCCAGATTGTTCAAATGAGCCAGCAAAAATTTGCGTCAAATGTCATAGAGAAGTGTTTAAGTTTTGGAACTCTTGCTGAACGCCAGGCCCTTGTAACTGAGATGCTCGGTACCACTGATGAAAACGAGCCCCTTCAGGTTTGCTACTGATCTATGTGCATTTTGTCTCTCTAAATTTCAGTGTGCATTGGTGAATGTATTCTTTTATTGTTGTATATCTTTCCTTTTTTTTATTTATTCTTTAACTCTTTTCTTGTCTCAACTTGCAATCTTCAAATATACCTTGGCCAAGTTTGCATCTTAAGAATGGGTTTCCTGAACATGCAATCGTCTCTAACTTTTGGTGCTTTTATGATAATACTGTTACATTGTGAAGTAACATTTCTATACAATTTTCAAGCTCTTATGTTTACTATTTATGATTATGCGGTTACCTGAAATGGTGGTTTCTTAAAATGACCTTGTGAATTCATTGGAATACTAGTGAACTCGTTGGGCTTTCTTCCAGCTATTATCTTTAGTTCTCTGATCAATAGCTATCATGTGTGTTATATCATATGGCAGATAAAAGTTATAACTATTATATCTAACATTCTCAGTGACGATTGGCCTCATCCCAATCATTTACTTTTGGATCTAGCTGTCTAGCCAAAGTATTTGAATTGTAGCCCTAGTATATAATAAAAGTACAAAAATGATAGTATGACTATTCAAAGATTGAGTTGTTTTAGCACCCATCTCTTTTTGGTTAACATTGACTACTTTTAAAATGAATGGAGTGGCTGACTGGTTTGCACACAACTTTTTAGAGCATTAAGCTTCTTCTCTTTGTTATTGTGAAATCTTTTGAATACTATGTGGTTCTGGGAAAATGATTTGCCAGGCTTTGGTTTTGTAAACGGGTGTATATGCATAGTCTCATACTATGTCAATTTTAGTATAGTTTCTGATTTTTTTTGGTTTGAATTTAGGCAATGATGAAGGACCAGTTTGCAAACTATGTTGTACAGAAAGTGCTGGAAACTTGTGACGATCAGCAACTTGAACTAATCCTTAACCGAATTAAGGTTCATCTGAATGCTCTGAAGAAGTATACTTATGGGAAGCATATAGTTGCACGTGTAGAGAAACTTGTTGCTGCCGGAGGTACTTTTTCCCTCACTTTCTCCTTTTGTCTTTTTTCTTGGTCTCCTTTTCTTTTCTTTACCTTTGCTTATACATAAATTAGCGCATCACTTGCAGATCGTTGATTCTCTAAATTTTCCTGAGATTCATATTACAGTATGTTTATCAATTGATTAAACACCAATGTGCACCTGAAGGATTGATATTAGGGTGCCTTAAGTAAAAGTGCTCTACTAAACACTAATAAGAGACAAAGAATTTATGACACATCCAAACTTTATAGAAACCTTTTGTTTAAAAAAAAAAAAAAATTTAATACCAAACTCTAAAAACCATACCTGTACATATTTATTGTCATTTAGGTGTTGAAGTAGACAAGTTTGTTTCCTATTCAGTGTAGGATTCACTATTTGCCTCAGAATATCTTGACTTTCATGAAATAGCATTTGGAATAGAAATGACATTTGATATCAATCCTACATCTCATAGTGATGCTTTAACACATGATACACGAAAATACTTATGAATCATCTTTTGGGTTTTCCCCCAATGCAAGAAGTTGATTGTTGTTTCTCATTGACATGCTGAAGAATGAACAATATAATTTTCTAGCATAATATGTAATGCCATTCCCTAAGTCTTCGGCTTTTATGCTACAGACATTTGAATCCCGACTGTCCCAATTAGCTAACAAGGTGCTCAATCTTTTGCAGAGAGGAGGATTAGCATTCTGGCTCCGCATGCATCTGCTGCTTAGATGGGTCACGAGAATGAAGTTGTACAGCTAACTGAGGATAATATGAGCCCCTCTCTTTCTTTCATGTCTAGTAAAGTCTATGTATTGAGATGGATAAGGCGCAATGAAAATAAAGATTGTTGGTTGTACTTAAAACTGTACATTGTTAGTTTGAGGATATACCTTAGAGTAGTCGCGGCTCAGACGGTGAACGCACCTGAGGCCCCTGCAGAGGAGATAAATTTAGTGTACAAGTTTTAAGGGTGTAAAAAGCAAGGCGGTGGTAGAATTTGTGGTCGTGACTGTACAAATGTTACTAGGTGGAGTCCTCCATAAATTTTTTTGATGTATGGCATTGATTATTTTTCTAATTAAGTAACTTTTTTCCCCCAAAAAGCAGCAAGCTGAGATTCTATTTCCAGATTTATCATGCCATGCTGCTGTTGCATGAAATTTAATGCTTTTCCAGGCTGATTTTCTTGATATTTTGGGCAGATATGTTGGAAGGAAAGAAAATTTCATGGCAAATTTGTTATGTTTGAGGCCAAACTAATTGGGGTTTTGAAGCTCCAATTGCTTATCATTCCTCCTGCCTGAAAGGGCATTAAGAATTATTCTTGGGCTTAATCTCTCCTCCCAAAGGCTGTAATTGAGGCTCAATGAGGGGCAACAGGACCTGTTATTTTTCCATAAAACACTAGGCTTGTATAACTTTTGAGTTTACTTTTTTTCTTTAATTGAATCTTTGAATTAAACTGGAAAGAAACTGCAACCCCAAAAAAACAGTGGAAAAAAGAGAAAAACTGGAACCATTATACCAAAAGACCAAGTGATACATAGCACCAAACTTTAGTGCCAAGTTGCCAACAATACAAGAGCACCCACCAAACTACCCAGCATTTTGCTTTGGGCATGGTCTCTGCGCAAATAGATCATCCATAGTTAGGAGGACAAAATGTAATGACATAGCGAGGAGCTTTACAAGTCTTGAGCCCTGTAGAATCATCAAAGGCATAACTATAAGCCCTGGGACAAATAGCCTTAAAAAGATGACCAAAAACAGTTGGCTTGCAACTCTTTGGATCTGCAAACTCCCCTCTGCAGCAATACCTGTCTGAATTTGCAGCCAAACAAGCGCTCTTGCAGCCTATAACCTTCCCTTGTTTCATCACCACCAATGCAGATGGGCAGCAAACATTCAAGTCAGCCTCACAAGCAGCAACCCCACACCCCATCCCACCACCTATTGGCCTCATCGAAACCGGAACGTTGAACCCATCAACCAAACTCACATCATAGTAATGCAAGTCTGATTTGGAGGTCCCAAGTGTCATTTCAACTAGTGTGGCTGGAGGAACTCCACCAAGTCCCCGGCATTGTAAGAGCCCGGCGCAATCCCCTGTTTGGCATGAGCCTTTGCCTGTTTGTTCATCAAAGCAGCAGCCTTGCCTGCCCCATAGTCTTCCTGACCAGTTTTCGGACACGTCAAGGACTTGCTGTTCCCCGCTGTGGAGATGGAAGCCGCCGCATTGAGGAGTTGGGTAGCCTGCAGTGCCAAGGATCCCCGGCCATATGCTCTCCTTGCAGTTGTTCACTATAATGAGTTGAGTCCCATCTGCAACAGAGGTATAAATGTTGTCAATCTAAGTTTTAGAAAACCACAGATTCTATGAGTGAAAAAAAGAGTACCTGTGAAGGAGAGGGAGATGAGAAAGCAGAGGAAGCAGAAGACTTGTGAGATTGGCATCTGAAATTGATATGAATGATGGAGATGGATGGGATGTGCTGCTATTTCTCTGTGTGTTTATGATTCTACTACGTGTGGAAAAAAGAGAAAAGGGATTTCCTGCTTTGTCGCCAACATGGAAGGAGTGGTAACTTTAAGAACAACTGCACATGTAATAACGGTTTGCAAAGTGCAAGACTTTTTTTATATATTTTATTTTATCAAAGTGAGATAACTTCATTAAAACAACAATATCATAGTTACAAAGGGAAAACTGGACTTTAGTAATGTAGCAAGTGTGGCCTCATTAGAACCTTGGCTTTAAAAACTCCCAAATGGAGGAAAATCCGGTCAAGAAAAAGGAGTACCACTACATCACAGCAAGACTTATAAATTTATATTTATATTCTTACTTTTACTTTCAAAGTTTGCAGAAAGGATATAGGCTACTTTTTAAACACTTAAAAACTACAAGGAACCCACTTACAAGTAAAAGCTCAAGTTTGGATTGACAGCTTCCTGCATCACAGACATTGGGCAAAGTAAACCCTAAGCTCAAGTTTAGGGTTTAACTTTCATTTGCATGTCCTCTCTCTCTGTTTTTTTTTTCTTTTTCGGTTTTACTCTATAATCCTCTTGGATTATCTAATTTGTTGCAGTGCAAAAAGGCATGCCCAAGATGGTTTCTTTTATTCTTCTTTAGGAGAGAAACTCTCATGTAACGGGGATAATATTTTTTTGCTATACCGGCCAATAAAGCAATCACACGTAAGATAATTTTCCACATATCATTGTGTTATTGGCCTTGAATAGCAAACCAGTGTTATCCCCGTTATAAATAAGTTTTTTTTTTTTTTTTACTTCTTTAGATATAGAATTCAAACAAAAGAGAAGTAATTCAAATTTCAAAGTACCCCATGATGCCTCTCACTTTAGTTCCTTTTTTATCATAAGATTCCATCCCTTTTTCTTATTGCTACCACAGTCCCATTATAATAGCAATTTTATTGTGGATTGGATCTATATTAAAAATTAATGAGAGACTTTACTTTTTAGATTTCCAAAGATGCAAGTGGTATGGAGCAAACCTCAAAATTTCCAATGGATTTGCAGCTTCAATGTGAAATCTCATTTTCACCTACAATTATTAATCTTCATCTGATAATGTCCATTAGACTTTGAAGGTTGATGCACACTCACATTTTATATCATTCTCTTAGCTAGTAACATACATATGTCAGTCTTTGTATGCCGTTTTGGTTTATGAATAAAATTCTCTTTTATATAAAAAAATATACATGTGTCAAGTGTTGTGATGGATGTATACGACTTTATGTGTCTATCACTTTCATCATACGGATTAATCCAAATTCTATTTTTATAGGTAAATTCAAGTAGAAATATTTGTCAGTTGAAACTATATTTAAATAGAAAATGTGGGTTTCTTTTTGGTAAATTATTCAGCTAGTTAATTTTTTTTTTAAGGATAATCTTTTGTGTCTGAAATAAAAAAACTTCCTCCAAAACAAGAAAATGTCATAGCCTCTGAATCCAATCGAAGAAGCTTTTTATATACTTAATTAACAGAACCTTTATATTTTTGAGAAACAATAAATTGAATTTTAAAGTTTAAGACAGACCAAAAAAGAAACCAGACCCAGACCTGAAGTGTAACTACCGCGAATCGCCGGTTCATTTGATTTTGCCGGCCGCCGGCCGGTCCGAGTTTCAAGTTGAGTCACGGCTCGTTAGCGAGGAAACCGGAAGGTTCAGTTTCTCGTTTTCCAAAACCGTTTAAACGAATGTCACTCTGACCAGATCAACCGTTAAGCCCAATATAAATAAAGAAACAACGGTCAGTATAAGCGGTTGAGCCCAAACCCTAACCGGTCCATCCGGTCGCTCGCCCACGGTTTATAATCCCCATTTTAACCACCCCAACTCGGTTCTGTTTCCCAAATAGACTTCTCTCTGTTTATCAGAAGTATTCAAAGAACCATAAACAAGTAAGCTCTCTCTTCTTCCTCTCTCACCCTCAATTTTTATTTGTTTAATTTTATTGAGTGAAGCATATGCACCATATTGATGCTGGGATTGATGGGTTTCTGTTGAATTACTTGGTTTAACTTTGAATTGAAGAAGAAAGTGATTGTCTTGTTGTAATGGGTTTTGTCCTTTTTTGCAAATAAGTTAAGTTTTTGGAGGTTGTGGATATGGCTTCGGGTCTGGTAATGGAGCCTGTACCGATTACATCACAAAAACACGACCCTGCATGGAAACATTGTCAAATGTTCAAGAATGGGGAGAGGGTTCAACTCAAGTGTATATATTGTAGCAAATTGTTTAAGGGTGGTGGGATTCATAGGATTAAAGAACACCTTGCTGGTCAGAAGGGTAATGCATCTACTTGTCTACTGGTTCCACCCGATGTTCGGGCTTTAATGCAACAGAGTTTAGATGGGGTTGTGGTGAAGAAGAGAAATAGGCAAAAGCTTGATGAAGAGATTACTAATATTACTCCGTCACCTCATGGTGAGGTAGACTCACTTGCCCTTCACAGTGATGTGAGTAATGGGATTCAGTTGATTGGAGCTCCCGAGACGCTTGAACCCAATTCGGAATTGTTAGTGAATCAAGAGGGCATGACAAGTGGGAGGGGTCTGGATAGAAGGAAAAGGGGGAGAGGTAAACATTCTTTCTCAAGCCATGGTGCTTTTGGTGTTACTAATAGTGCTGCATTAGGTTCTAGAAAAGTGAACAATTATGTTCACGAGGCAATTGGACGGTTTTTGTATGATATTGGGGCACCTCCAGATGCGGCAAACTCTGCTTATTTCCAACCGATGATTGATGCAATTGCTTCAGGAGGTTCCGGGGTTGAGCCTCCCACGTACCATGATCTTCGAAGTTGGATATTGAAGAATTCGGTTGAAGAAGTGAGGAATAATACTGATAAATATAGGGCAATGTGGGGAAGAACTGGTTGTTCAGTTTTGGTTGATCAGTGGAACACGGAGTCAGGTAAGGTTTTGCTAAGTTTTTTGGTGTACTGTCCTGAAGGAACAGTATTTTTGGAATCTGTGGATGCATCAGACATTATAAATTCCTCCGATGCTCTTTATGGATTGCTTAGGAGAGTGGTAGAAGATGTTGGAGTAAAAGATGTGCTGCAAGTGATTACTAGTAACGAAGAGCAATATATGGTTGCAGGGAGAAGGCTGACTGATACTTTCCCTACTCTATATTGGACTCCATGTGCAGCTCGGTGCCTAGATTTAATACTTGAGGATTTTGGTAGCATTGAGTGGATAAATGCAGTAATCAAACAAGCTAGATCTCTTACAAAGTTTGTGTACAATCATAGTGTAGTGTTGAATATGGTTAGAAGGTCTACTTTTGGGAATGACATAGTAGAACCAGGAGTTACTCGCTATGCTACAAACTTTACAACATTAAAACGACTGGTTGATCTGAAACACTGTTTGCAGGTCATGGTTACTTCACAGGAGTGGATGGACTCCCCATATTCAAAGGAACCGGAGGGATTGGAGATGTTAGATCTTATTAGTAATCAGTCATTTTGGTCCTCATGCGTCCTGATTGTTTGTCTGACAAATCCCCTCTTGCGAGTTTTGAGAATGGTTGGTAGTGAGAAGAGGCCTGCGATGGGATATATTTATGCTGGAATGTATCGAGCAAAAGAAACAATTAAAAAAGAACTCGTTAAGAGGGAGGAGTACATGGTATATTGGAACATTATAGATCAAAGATGGGAACAGCAGTGGCATTTTCCTCTTCATGCTGCAGGCTTCTACCTTAACCCCAAAATATTTTACAGTATTGAAGGAGATATGCATAATGATATCCTCTCTGGGATGTTTGATTGCATAGAGAGATTGGTTCCTGATACCAAAGTCCAAGATAAAATCATCAAAGAGCTAAATTTGTACAAGAGTGCTGCTGGAGATTTTCGGAGGAAGATGGCAATTAGAGCTAGAGACACTCTGCTTCCTGGTGAGTGCCCATTGTATTAAATTTGATTGTTATTTCTAGCTGCTGTGTCATGACTTACCTCACAATGGTTTATTTATTAGCACTTTTGAAGAAACTGCTCGATATGCTTTCGTGCATGCTAAGTGAGATGACATTGCCTTTTCAATTCAAGTAGCATATATTACCACTTATAAGCATTTTTACGTATTAGATCACTGAGCGCTTTACCTCCAAATTTAATAAGTCTTCGATTCCGTTTAATCCTGGTAAAGATTGAAGCTCTTTGATCCTTTGGGTGTATTTGGTGTAACCATGACACCAAGGGAAAACCTTCCAGGCACATATTGCAAGTATTCTGTTTCTCATATTATTTTAACCTCTTTCACACATTTAGCTAATTTTTTCTGTAATATACTTGTCTTAGCTGAATGGTGGTCAACATATGGAGGAGGTTGCCCAAATTTGGCACGCTTGGCAATCCGTATTCTCAGTCAGACTTGCTGTTCGATTGGGGATAGGCAAAATCAGATTCCTTTTGAGAAAGTACACAACATAAGAAACTGCCTTGAGCGTCAACGTCTCAGTGACCTTGTCTTTGTTCAGTACAACTTGCGACTAAGACAAATGTAAGCAGAAGGCAATTGACCCTGTATGGATTTAGGAATGGTGGTCGAAAATTTCAAGGGAGAAAAGTTCCTTTCTTTTTGCTAATAATATATATGTTTTTCCCGCAGGGTTGGTAAGAACACTGAACAGGATTTTATGGATCCCATATCATTTGACAGCATTAGCATTATTGAAGACTGGGTTTCAGGGAAGGACATGTGCTTAGAGGACCATGGAAGTTCAGATTGGATGACACTGGATTCACCCTCTGCTAGCACAATGCTTTTAGGGCCCACAAATGATGATGCTGAGGAATTGGGCTTCGGTAATTTTATACTTGGATGTGGAGAGTTGCTTAATACTGAATAAACTTTGTTCTTAATTACACAGTACACTAATTATCTTGGTCTATATGCAGGGTTTTACGATTATGAGATTTTTGGTAGGGGGAAAGACTCTGAAGAGGAAAATGTTGAAGACAATGTAGAAAATCATTAGAACCTTATGCATGAGGTAGTTCTGTATCTCAAGAACCCACGGTTACGAATTGTCACCTTGTTCTCTGCAATCAAGCAGAGGAAGATGTAGAGAAGTAGATGTGCATGTGGTGTCTGGCAAATTTTTGAAGCGTCCAAGACAGTTTTCAATTTAGAGAATAGTGCATTGTAGCTGATAAATAGAAGCATATAGTTGTAGCAGTTAAAATGTTGTTTATTCTAATACGTCTCATCTGTTTGTAGATTTACACATTTGAACTGTTAGAAAGATGAAATCTAGATTGTTGTTTATTCCCATCTTGTCCTCATCCAGTGACACCTTTTATCACAGATGATTTGAGTATGAAGCTGGTTTTGTTTCATGATATTACCCTCCGTTTCGATGAAAGGAATTGAAAATTACATAGAATTCTAAAATGACGGAATTTAGATTTCCATCACTTCAATTTCTAGCAATTGAAGATTTCAGTGTTTGAATTTATGTATGTCAAATTTTGTAAATGACAAAATTTTGTGAATGGCACTATGGAAATTCTGAAATGACGCATATTTTGGTGGAAATTAAATTCGGGAATTTGATGCCCCAATTTTCACGATTTTTTCTGCTCGTCATTTAATAAATTCTGTGCTTAAGTTGCTAAACAAGTGAATTGTCAATTTCTCCTCTTAAATTCCCAATTTATAGCTTCCTTTGCAGAGCAAACATTGCAACAATTTAATTGCTAAGGTTCGAGAATTTAATCGCTAAGGTTCGAGAATCTAATTGTTTGGGTTCGAAAATCTAATTGGTTACGTTCGATAATCTAATTGCTAGCTGAAGAAGAGCTGCCTTTTGGACTTGAATCTTCCTTTTCAAGACTTTGATTACAAGGTTGTTTAAGTACGATAAAAGTCACCGTTGGTTGTTGGCTCTTTGCAACTAACCTTCATTAGTTACATTAAATAAACTAATCCAGCATAGCTATCAGCATCACTTGGTCTTTCTCTGCACTACTTTAATTTAACTAGACAGAAATATTTCCACATGGGACCTTTGGGAATTTTGATTCAATGAACCTGTACATGTGAGCACCCAAAAAAGTTTAAAACATGATGTTCTTGAACACCACATGTGGATTCAAACAGCGACACGAATTTTGTCTTTCACATGGGAAAAACAGAAGCAATAATGTAAATACTCCTATAAGATGAAAGAGGAAGCCTCACTATAACTGCAGATTAAAGAAACAGAAACATCATGTACACCAGAATATTTACAACCCAAAATGGGGTGTCATAATAATCAAATTTACATGGAAACAAAAAAATACTGGCACAGCTATAATCATACAAAAAAAGGGAAACAAAACCCAAAAGAAAAAAGAAAGACAGAGAGAGAGAGAGAGAGAGAGAGAGGAAATTGACACTCTATCTTGGGCAGCTACCACCATTTCTACCAGATACCGAGAGAGGTGAGCTTGAAGAAGCAGCTTCAAAATCAACATCTGCATCATCACATGACCATGCACTTGCCTTCTCAAAATATGAAGATGTTGGATATGAATGCACATAATCCTCAAACTCACCACCGCCCTTACTGTCCTTTCTCCCATCATACGCCCCAGGAGACAAAACCACCTCAGGCAGTGCCACCTCACCCTCCAAGTACCTCACCACCTGCCTCATTGTAGGTCTTGCCTTGGGGGTATTATTGGAACACATTATGCCAAGTTTAAGCACCACAACAGCCTCAAGCTCATCAAACTCACCCCCCAATCTTGGGTCCACAACATCAAGAATTGTACCATCTCTCCACTTGTCCCAAACCCAGTCCACCAAAATGAGCTCCTCAGGCATGGCTTTGGCCTCAATGGGTCTCCTACCACAAACCACCTCAAGCAAAAGAGCTCCCAGAGCAAACACATCTGAGCTGGGAGTAGGTTTTCCAGTCCGAGTCAACTCAGGAGCGAGGTAACCCAGTGTGCCAACCACCCTGGTTGTTGTTGGGTTTGAGCCATGCTCATACAGCTTAGCAAGACCAAAGTCACCAAGCCTTCCATTTAGCTCAGAATCCAACAACACATTTCCTGCTTTAATGTCTCTATGAATCACAGTTTGCTCCCAACCTTCATGTAAATACAATAGCCCTGAAGCTACACCTTTGACAATCCTGAACCTCTGCTCCCAGCTCAAAATTGCTTTGGGGTTTTCAAACAGGTACTTGTCCAAGCTCCCATTAGGCATAAAATCATATACAAGCAACAAATCACCACGCCTACGACACCAACCCAATAATTGAACTAAATTTCTATGGCGAAGACGACCAATGCTAGCAATTTCAGACACAAATTCTTGAAGACCCTGTTTTGATTCATTGGATATTCTCTTAACAGCAACTTGGGTATTTGAGTTTGGCAGAGTTCCCTTATAAACTTTACCAAACCCACCAAACCCAATTACCTCTTTGTCTCTGAAGCCTCTTGTGGCATGCTTCAGCTCCTGGTATGTGAATCTGTGAGGACCAATGTCAAGCTCCCAAGCTTCAATCACCTCAGCGTTCTTGATTCTGTGAATGATGTAGAAAGCCAACCCAATGCCTAAGATCAAGACCAGAAGAGCAGAAACAGAAACACCCACAATTACACCTGTGTGTGTTTTTTTGGGCCCAGGGAGTTTAGGCAGAGCATCCAAAGAGAGAGACTTGGCATCTCCATTCATTTTGAAGCTCCAACCAGAGACATAGTGCGAGCTGGCTAGCAACCCAGTTGAGGCAGAGAAGCCAACGTACATAAAATCTTGAAAAATTGGTGAGAGATCCACATCGAAGGTTAAAATTGGAGATGCGGGTTTGATAGAATTAGGGGAAAGCTTAACAGTTACTTGGTTTTTCACTGAATCGTAATCTACCCAGGCCTGGATTACGTGACCACTTTTGAGATTGAGGCTCTGTTTTGTTGAATTTTGACTGGTGAAATACCCAGCTGGAGTTGATTTGTTGGAGGCCAAGCTGTTTATATCGATGCCAACATGGTTGTCATTGATGTCGCCAAATTCAAAGTCCTGCACAGTGTCAAATTCAACAGCAAAGATGTGGTTTGAGAAGTTGCCGACGACTGTGGCGTTGAGAATACCAAGGTACTGGCTTGGAAGAGACCCAGGAAGCTCCTTTGAAGGTGAGATTATGAAGGCGAGGCCATGGCCGCCGAGCTTGGGGTACTCTGGGACTATAGTGAAAGCAAAAGCGGTGGAAAAGGAGAAAGCTTTTCCATCAGTTGAGTTCTTGAATTTGATTGGAGATGAATAGAAAGCGTGACCCAAGACTCTAAGAGTGTCGTTTGTGAGCTTTAGCATGCCATTGGGCTCGATCTCTGCGACCCCATTTAAGCTCATGTTGCTGGCAACGCCATTGAACCCATTGAAGTGGAGCTCTTCATCAAGCTGAGACTTTACTGGGTTTGTGAGGAAAAGGAGAAAACCCAAGAAAAGTATGAGTCTTTGATATGCCATAAGTTGACAGAGGAGAGAGCAACGGAGTTTGTGAACCAGATGGAAATGGAGTTCCAGTGCTATTATGCTGGATTAGCTAGGTTAAGGTGTCGGTGTATATGAAATTGTTTTTCATATTTTCTAGTTGTTTAGTGCGTTGCTTTGGCTGGTTGTGGAGGAAGGGAAAGAGAAAGAAGCAGATGATATGGGGATGTTGGGTTGTAAAAGAGGAATGGTATGGATTTCTTATGAGATGACTGAGTAGGATTGAAGCTATTTTACCACTAGGCCTTTTGAGCCTCTACCACCAACCTTTGATTCCTTGAAACCACATATGGTTGTTAGGTCGGTTCACTTTCCACAACTCCCATTTTCTTTTCCTTTTCCAGCTCCACCTACAAATCTACTTTTAAGGTAATTTCCACAAACATCTAATCATGAACAAAATACATCCCAATACATGTAATCATGCACACAACGCATATATAATATCAGGTGAATTCGATTTGTTTCTTTTGGATTCATAAGAATTTGAATATAGAATGTCTTTTATTTTCCGCTGACGTTGAGTTATCCGATTAATTTTTCGTAAAGTCGAAACCCACCTAGCATTATCCTTTTAAAAATGCATCATTGGTGGGTGAAAACTTTGTATAACTTTGTCATGGTGGTGATTAAGTTGAATTAAGATGGACATAAAGTCCACCACCATAGTATATCCATTGAAATTCAGGGTGCACGGAGACATGATATATATATATATTCTTTTATTTGGATGTCTGCATATTATAATAAATAAAGAGGAAAACATAAAAGATAATAA
This sequence comes from Prunus avium, assembly GCF_965620075.1. Taxonomy (NCBI): domain Eukaryota; kingdom Viridiplantae; phylum Streptophyta; class Magnoliopsida; order Rosales; family Rosaceae; genus Prunus; species Prunus avium. The sequence goes on from NC_142285.1 coordinate 39,409,534, forward strand.
AAAATACATGTCTCCCGCACGATAATAATAGGACAGACTCAATAATTCACACAAGAGTGTTCCTATTCGAAATGTGAAAAGGCATTTCACAATTACCAAATACCCTTGGACAATCGCAACCAACACATATAAGCCATTATCTTAAGTATATTTTTCTAAATTATTATGGATGGTGGAATAATAATGGCTTGGCATACAATGCATATAAGCTGAACTCAATTTGTCTTGGTCGAACTGCATTATGATACCTTAAATATTACATTACAACAAAAGACAGCTATAATATTAATACGACACCACAAAACGCTGTTTGTTTGATACGTCCATTTTCTCTGGTACAGCATCAGCAGCAGAAACTTTCCCTCTGTTTTTGGATTAAATAAAACACACACGTTTGTTTCACATGTTTAGACATATAGTTTATGGTGGAGCACTATCGCGCATGCTGCAATGCTCTTTGTTTTTTCTTCAATTTTTCGTTTTATTTATGTAGTTTTAAATAATATATAAAGTTTTTTGGTTTTTATTTCGGATGAAAAATAAGTTAATGAAAACACAAAGACAAAGAATAAAGAATATTGAGATGTGCAAGTGTCAATGCCCACCAAACAAGGTCGGAAAGTCCCATGCCATGAGAGCAAACGGTAGTTGCCCAGGTGCAACATTCATTAAATTTTCTTGACCATTTTGCAAAAGCTAAACATTGTGGTGGTGTATGCTTTATCTACTTTCGGTGTGCCAAATACTTGTGGATGCATTGGTTGGAGACAATGGGGATCTTATGGACATGCAATTGGCTTTTTGTTTGAATCTTTTGCTACCACCCATTTTCAAACCCACATGTTCTTTGTGTTTCATACTAAAAATGATTGTGGTTGGTTTTAATGAAGTCCCAAAAGTGTTATTAAATCTCATTGATTCAATAATATAATTGACTCTTTATTCATAATTGCGTAAGTAAAAATTAATGTATTTCAGCCGTTGATGCATGTGAATACGTACATTGTGAGATGATTCATTGTTCTTTATTCTCGCACCAAACTCATGCCCCACGCATGGTTATTGCATGGATAAGGTCCAACTTAATTAACACAAGTTACAACTTAATTAACACAAGTTACAAGGAAAAAGACTAAACTAAGTTCGATCCTAATGATATAGAATTGAAGACAAAGGGAATCTTTCACTTTCATATTGTATTTTTGGTTTTGCATTGCTAATTATTTGCTAGTGCGAGGGTCGTAATTGGAGTACTGAATTGAATTCTAACAAAAGTTATAATACGACCAAGGAGCTCAAGTACTGCCTTTGAATGGCTCTAACTTTGATTGGTAATCCAATTATATGAGGGATGAAAATCACCTTGTGTCCGATTGTGTAATGTAATAGAACTCGTGGCTCAAGCAGTCAAAAACATGTACTCTTACATCGGAAATCATATTCCCTCAACCAATGTGAATATACCCCTCTATCAAAATAATCCGTACAGTTATTATTATTATTATTATTATTTTAAGTATAAGCGATAGTCTAAATTCACATATACAACTAAGATATCATGAGAGTTTAAACTTGAATTCTCTTATTTATAAATTAAGGCCCATTTCCATTGTATTAGACCCGTTAACTCTGTACAGTTATCTTAGATTATGAAGATACCTCCAACATTTAACGGTATTCTGTTGTTTATTTTGTTTGTGGGAGATTTTTGGTCTCCCTCACCACTAAAGATAGAACCTTTTATTGCAATAAAATAATTTGTTGCTGCGTGAGATGTAATTTACGAGGTCAACGACTACGCCAAACTGCAAACTTATCGTTGTTGTACCTTTGTGACATATGGCATTGGCATTGTTTGACAAAGACAGAATTGCCGAACTGTTGACTTATTTATCATTTATCAATTTGATTTCAGATTCAAGTAGAACTAAATTTGAATATGATGTGTGTTTCAGATAAGATATTTACCACGTGAAATACACAACTAATTAAAAACACACATAAAACATATCTCAATCTAGAAAGTCTGGTTACAAGATCAAGATTTTATTTTTTATTTTTATATCATATATATGTATAGCTTTGCAGGTTATAAATCTCATGGCCTGATATTTATGATTTTCCCATATTGAATGTAAAGATGCAGAAAACTTCCATGAGGAACAAGAACAAAAGAAAGAACAGAACATGAGGAACTGAACTAACTGAAATAACTGATGGGGAAGAACAAAAGCACCTATTGATGACATTGAATAGTGTACATTATAACACAAAATTATATGACACCAATCCAACAAAAGGAAGACAGCAACATTATTATTGTTTCACCACAACATCCTTAAAAAAAAAAAGTGCTTCCCTCATTCCTTCCCTAATACCCTAAAAAAGAAGCAAGAACTTAAAATGTGTACAGACAGCTACCATCGTCACTCCTAGCAGTTGGGTCAAAGTTTTCTGCAGTTCGATCAGTACAACCTTCAGGAACTGGAACATTGACTTGTTGGGCTGCTTTGCCTGCACTAAAACAACCAAATAAGCTATAGTAAATTTTCTGTTTTTGTTTTTTGTGAAGCCTAAATACAAATTCATTTTATGACTTTTCTAAATTAAGCTGGTGCAAACCTCCCCACAGGCCTCTTACAAGATCAAGGGATCTAACCGTAGAAAGATCCTGTATCAATAGCATCTGAGTTGGCATCACCAAGAGCAGCCTCGCTCAAGTACTTATCAGCCAATTGGACTCTCTTTACATTCTCTTGCTCTTGGACAAGCATGCTTCCATACTCAAGCAGCTTCTCGATTGTCATCTTAGGCTGCTCGAAAGTCGGGGGCCCTTCCTTTGAGTTCACAAGCCTCTTCCCAATGCCGTCAACCCCAACCCCTGTAACCCACTTCCTCACTTCATCGTCATAGACTCGGGCCCTCAGTGCACCAAAGAAATCTGCAAAACCATGACACAGAACCAAATATAATCATTGTATGCAATTTCTTATAACATAACATGTCAGACTGTCCCATAAGAAAAGAGAAGGGGACTAAAACTTACCAATGGATTGGCCAGGGAAGGTGTCAACAAGCTTGACAATGTCTTGCTCAGCAACATTGTCACTCCTGAAGATCCCAAGGCAGACACCAATACGATCTTCGCGGGTAGGCGCCCAGTAGAACTTCTCCATACGGCCGTCACGGATGAGAGGAGCATACAATGTTGAGAAATCGTTACCGGTGACAATGATGGGGACACGGGGGTTATCCTCCTTGTTGTACATACCGGGGAGCTGGACATTTGTTGGGTTATCAGCAATGTTCATGAGGGTGGCATTCACCATTTGGTTGTTCACAGTGTACTGTGTGGTTCCACCAAGCCGACCAGCTCCTGCATCAAGATCGTTGATGAAGAGTGCGCACATTTTGCCCTTCCTGATTATGTCAGCTGCTTCACGGTACCTTTGCCTGATCAGCTTCGCGGGTTCTCCTGCATTTCCACTTTCCAATTCTCCGGCACTCATCATGATGGGGCTGAAAAAATTATCATCGTTAAAGGCTAGTTTCAGTAAGAAGCAGAACATACCCTGACTAAGTGACCATAAACTAGTAACATAGAATCTTAATTAATTAATTAATTTATGTTACAAAGGAGCTTAAGGCCTAGGAAAAAGAAAAGCGGGAGTCGAACTCTGGCCTCGAGTGTGAGGTGAAATACTAGCTACTTGCAAGCGACTCATAGAAAAATCATAGATTTCAGTCTCACCCAAAAATAAAAGTTAAGGAAATTCCTCTAGTGAGACATGCAATGAGAACAGACCAGAACAGAACAGAACATGTATGGAAAGCATGCAATTGGACTGACCTGATTCCCATCTTGGCAAAGACAAGCTCACACTGGAAAGATTTACCCTGACCTTTGCCTCCCCAGATACCAAGGATGAGAGGAACCTGAAAACAAAATCAAGAGATGATTTTTAAGTTGATTAGCTGCAATATAATTATGGAAGAAACTCAAAATTAATAATATAGTGAATTAGAGCAGTATGAGCATAATACTTTGATGTTAGGCAGGGTCATGAAGTTCTTGGTGATGTGGACAACAAGCTTGTCCATAAAAGCAGGAGCAATGTAAAACCCATCCATGTTGTTGTCCAAGTTGTACCTAAATTAAGCACAGGCTCTCATTAACAAAGTACTATTAACAATTAATCTTTGATAATTAAAGAACTAATTGTGATCATATTTGAACTTACTGGCGAAGCCCGGTACTGATGTATTCATAAGAACTCATGACGGCGAAGTGAGTTCCAGAATCTTGGGGTGCTTGGAAGAGAGAGTCGACCATGCCCTTTCCTCTTGTGATGTCTTGTTGGTCATCTGAGGTGTCAAAGGCAAGGCCTTTCCATTTGTCCTTGTTGGTCTGCTTTTCTTCTTCCACCTCTGCTACAATCCTGAAGCTCCCGGATGAAACCTTGGAGTTGGTGAATCTTGTGTTCACTTTCTTCAAGCTGCTGCCCAAGAAGGTTGAGCTTGGAACTGAAGCGCTGCTGCTAGAGCCATTTAGGCTCAGCTGCATGCATTAAAAGTGCAACCATTGTTAATTATGAATTTATGATCACCTTCCAAATAAACAAACCCATGTTTAATTCTTTCCCTTAGTTAATTATTAAAATTTGAACCATTATGCATCATATTAAATCTTTCATAAATGTGTCGTCTAAATTTAGAGTATGACAATATATAGGCAATATGCTCGCAACATGAGCCTAAGTCTAAGGAGAGAACATTATTCTACGAATCTAATTAAAACATATGTGCCATGCAGACACATGTTAGTATTTTTTTAGCTTCCTTTTAACTGGTACTAAGTTTGCATACACACTAATAAGTGATGGCATAAACAAAGTGGGAACGACATAGTACCGGTGCCCTGTTGACTGCTCCAATGGTTGAGACAGCAGTAGCCATTGATCTCCGGAGTGGGGGGATTGGACGGTTGTGATCTAATGTGGGGTGAAAGAGAGGAGAGGCACTGGCACTGCCCTTTTTGCCTGCAAGCAAAGTATGGAAAGTGGTGTTTTGAGCGGAAAAGAAATGAGAACTGGTTTGGACTTATAGTACTTGCTTTGAGTGTACAGAAATTGGTATCCTGAGGATTGGGTTCTTTGAATGGTTTGAGACCATAGAATCAAGATTGCCTTCCTGCCACGTGGCAAACAGAGAGTGCATGGAACTCCGTGCTTTGTTGGTCCTTGAGGTTAGTGTTCAAGCTCTCTTCTTCTCCACAAAAACTTAGGTAAAGTAGTCACCACAGAATTTGAGAATTGAAGAAGACCCATGTCTATTATTGTGTTATTTTTTGTTTTTTTGCAAGGAAGATGCATCGGAGATGGAAATTGACAGAATTTGAGATGAGGTGAATAAAATGTTTGTGACTAGCAACAATTTCCATGTCTATTTATTTTTAAATTCTTTTGGTTTTGTACAAAAATTTGAGCAAAATGTTTGCGCTATGGTAGAGAGGTCCCACATGCATTTGATCATATCAGATCAGAGTAGTGCTAGGGGACGAACTTCAATCAATTTTCAACAAGAATTCTATAGTGAGGGCCTTATATATGGCCCTTAGGTGAGACCCTATCTCATAACCGTTGGATGAAATTGGTTATCCTAATCCAACGGTTAAGAGGTAGGACCTCACCTAAGGGCCTTATTTGTCCCTCACTATAGAATGACTCCAATTTTCAATGTAAAGGAGAATATGCAAAATCAATCGAGTCCAAGGCCCAAATTCGGAGCATACTGGGCTACCCTTTCACATTTCAAAACACTTTAGCCTTGGCCCAAGATATCTACATACTTACAATCTGCCAAGTGTTCGGCCATGATTTATTCTATAGTGAGGGCCTCATCTAAGGGCCTTATAAGGTCCTCACACCCTCACTATAGAATTCTACGTTTAGCCAAACCTAAATCCCATGAAGGTATATGGCATTATTGATTAAAGTTGACTTCTGCCCAGAATAACTTATCAACATGACACAACACAACACGGGTCACACAACACAACTCGATTGCATCAGTCGAACTCTTGTGTAGTTTCATTCTAATTTTAGTTAGTCCTATATGTCTCATTTGGTGAATTAGCTTGAATAATATTGGATTGGACTTTAAGTATTGGACATGATTGACTAGTTAGGACTTGGGTTTTGAGTCTTGTCCAATCGAGACTCATGTCTCAGCTAAGGACAGTTTGGCCTAATTACTTTGGACGCTAACCAAGTGGATGAGTCTAGTCCACAATCTTTATTAATACACCGAACTAAATGAAGTTACTTTTTTTTTTCCACCGAAGTTAGGAAGGGGGATGTGAGTTTTCTCACACACACACTATCAAGGTGTCATTAGGGTTTGAATCTGAGACCACTGGTCGGCAAATCAAGACCCCTTTTCACTAAGTTAGACTAGTTGACAACTAGTTCAAGTAACTTAGAATAATCTTATATTGATTTCAACAACAAAGAAACCAAGAACAAGAAAAGAGTTCAATGCATGACATCTTTGGGTGGCAAGCCATACAACATCTAACATGATGAGGGAAAATGATAGACGTGCACAATTTGTTCTCCGGTTTGTGAAGTTATTCACTACTATTCTCTCTTTTTGTCCATACGACAGACAATACAATTTGGGAAAGTCTCAATGGCATTGGTAATATACCACAATGGTCGACACCCAAAGAAAAGTAGAAACAATTGCAATTTCACCACTGTCATTTCTTATCTTGTCCTGCTGCTGAATATGGAGGACAAGATAAGAAAGAAAGCATAGCAAAATTGGCATATATATATATGCTTCCATTGATTCTTTTAACTTTGGGCTTTTCTTTCTTATGATTAAATTCTCAAACTCCCAGAAATCAGGGGTGTCCTGTTCAGCAAGAAATCAGTAACTTGGGGACATGATTGCAATTTTAGATGGTAATTAAAATGTGATTAATTACTTGAGTTGATGACAGCTCAAGTTTTTTCCAAGAAAAACTGGAAAAGGACTCACGTGCATACAGCCTTATCTATAGCCAGAAAGCATGGGGCATTAGGCACATAAGCACAAACAAAGACCAATGTGAGAGCTAAGCTAAGAGCAAAGCTAGGCATTGCAGGTGGTAAAAATGCATAATTGATCCATGATAGAGAAAGACACTTTCATCTTTTAAGCATCTGCAGATGGATAAAAATGCATAATTAAACCATGATAGAGAAAGACACTTTCATCGTTAAACTCGAAATCCGAAAATATCCGACCCCACCACCCCCCCCCCCTAACATTCCTTTCTCATGCATCTACTTCACTTAAAGCCAAAGTTCTCACAGTTGTGAAATGACTTAAAGTAGAAGTTCATTTTACTGCAAATGGCATTTTGTCTCCCTAACTCTCTCTCTTCCATTAGCCCAAGTATGCTTTTTAAGTCCTAGAGCCCTGAAGCATGCATATAGGCTTAAGGCAGCAGTAGAAGTTTAAGCAATTACAACTCTTTCCAGATAAGCTACTGGTTAATCTCCTGTTTCTTGGGCTTTGGGGGCATTGGCAGCTTGCTGTTTCAGAGCTTTTTGTGGTGTTCCAAAGACAAGAACAGTCCTCTTAGCACCGACTCTTAATTAAGTGGCCAACAGCCAACCTGATAATGTAGAATTAAAATATGGACATGGAGACTTAAGGCATGCATTATGGATTAAAAATAAGCTTAATAATGGAGAATTGGTAACATACAGACAAACAGACGCCATGAGTCACAGGCCATATATCCAATCCCTAAGCTATGAAGCTAGCTTTAATAAGACAATGTGAAAATTTAGTCTCATTTGTTAAGAAAAAGAAAGTATGACATAGCCGAAATCCACCAACCCATCATTTGATTTTGACTCAAGGTATATAATAACTTGCTACATGTTTCTCATAAGCTCCTCATGCACTGGCTCGTCGACTTGTCGAAGAGCTGCCCTAGTAAGTGGAGATAGAGGAGAATTCTATGGCCTGCTATACCAGAGTAGTTCAATTCAATATTTGTAGCCCTTACAATTTGACTAAGCTAATTTGTTGATTTATTTAATGGTGTGCTTATTAATCTGTAATCGAAATTAAAATAAGGGGTTGGACTCCAATTACAGATTACTCATGTGTTTACTTTACATCAAGGAAAGAAGATGTACGTAGGGCTCACACAAAATCATGAATCCTGAGTTTGGAGGAATTGGACTCTTGGATGGGTGGGAGGTGGTATTATGACTCCTAGAGAACAAACCCATCAGGAATTCATATCTTTCTACCTATTGTATCCTCACCAACCCTGATTCCAAATAGTTTAGTAAACAAATTCAAAGAAATCCGGATTCTAACTCCTCCTCAATTCAATTCCGCCTCACCCGATTACAGATTAGTAAACATGCCAAGTTGAGTTGGGTTATTGATGCAGGAGCATAGGGGGTGGATCAAGACATATATTACCATTTAATTTGTTATTTCATGAGATATTGTTATTTTATTATTCAGGTAGTTTTAGGATATCTTTTATTATTTATGTGTGATTTTATAATTAATTAGTTTACTTTTGGACCAAGTAGCCTTGGTGCCCAAGTCTTGTAAAACCTATAAATAAGGCTAATGTAATAGTTGGAGGGGTTTTTGTTGATGATTATTGAAATAGTTTATTTTTGGCATGAATTTGCTATGATATATGTGAGTTTGCACTAGCCCGAGAATTCGGTGTTCATGTATGTTGTTGGTGATCTATGTTTGGACCCCGATCCCCATCAGTTATGCTCATACATAAACCAGATTAATTGATATGTATCCAAAAGCCATAATCAGCAAAGTTAGAGCATCTCCAACCGACCATTTAAATGACAGGTGGCATGACAAACAGTAACAATTGAAGTTGCTTGGAGATCCAACCGAGTTGTCATTGCTGACATGGAAAAGAAGGCTGGAGCAAAGACGTCAAAATTGACGCCAACATATTGAGGCGTTATTTCCTTGTTTTGAATTTTTAATTTCCATTGGCCCCACTTAGTTCTAATTACTATTACTGTTTGTTGTCTTTGATTGGTGCCATTGGATTTTTTTTTATTCTTTTGGTCCCACCAGCTTTTAGTGTTTTTTTAAATCCATTGAAAAATAATATAAAATAATAGTATTTTTTTTTAACATTTCGGGTGGAGTATAGAGTTCTACAACATGTCAAATAGCCACGTCAGCCATTAAATTCAAATTAAGTATTTTGTATTTGACATCTCCATTCAAGATGCTCTAATCAGTCAGCGTGGTGTACATTAATTCTAATCAAGTCTAAAAAGTGAAATACCCTCTCTCATACTTTCTCTCATTAGTGTTCCCTTGGGCAAGATATACTTTTTATTTATATCAGAAATAAAGTGAGATAAGGCATTCCATATATGAGAAAGAAAAGTATAGCCATTGTACTTGCCTCCACTAGATATTCAAGCATAATATGTACTAATTAAAGCAATGATCTCTCATTTTTAGAGCCCAACTTATGAGGATAATGATTAGGTCTTCCATCAAATACTCTCATTCTTCAAGATTCTTTAAGAATGAAGACCTTTAGAGGCATTAATCAATCGGGTTTGTGATTGATGATGCACCCCATAAAGGAGACCCAAAAGACAATACTTTTCATAAAGTGAGAATGTCCTCTGTACAAAACAAAAGGAATACTTCTAACCCTTTTAAGTGAAGGCTATAAAGACTAAATCTGAACTTCGGATATGAACCAGTCATCAAATTATAGTACCACCTGAAGAAAATCCTAGACACAGAGATTAGTACTAAAAGCTTAGGACTATGACAGGATTGGGCTCTTCATGTGGAGCATGCAAGTTCCTGAGGAGAAAATGCACAGGTGAATGTGTGTTTGTTCCTTACTTCTGCTATGACCAAGCTGCAGACCATTTTGCAGCAGTGCACAAGGTGTTTGGTGCAAGCAATGTGTCCAAGCTGCTGTTACACTTACCGGTACAAAATCGAAGTGATGCTGCTATCACCATGTCTTATGAAGCACTAGCTCGAATGCGCGACCCTGTGTATGGATGTTTCTCACAAATCTTTGCACTCCAACAACAGGTTCCCATGCTGCTAATCACTCCAGCTTCTCACTTATACCTGTCATACCAAATTTCATGCACCATTTATCGTTTGATCTTACCTTGCAGGTCGCCTACTTACAAGAGGAGATCGAAACTCTCGGGAACCAAATGGTTAATTTTGCAACTGGCCATTCAAGTAACTCATTCAGTGAGCTACAAGTATTTTCACAACATGATGCTGTTGAGACACAATATCTTCAGAGTCAATTACCAGAACCGCTACTACTTCCCGTTATGGAAAATGCAACTGCCAACCAGGGATTTAACAGTCAGATGGATATACAGATGCCTCCTTTGCATGAATGGGAAGAATTAAACCTATTTGGTGATCAGTCTGTGCCTGACCCTTTAGAGAGATTTCTTGAAAGTCCCCGAGAGAACTTGGGACATAATCCATGGTTGAATGAGACTGCCAACACCAGGAACTATAATAAAGGTTCTAGTTGGGATTTATATTAGCTTTCAAAAGAAAAAGCAGGAGCTAATCCAATGTCAGAAATCCATATGTCTAGGAGAGGACAAATTTTGTACTGGCCTAGAAGCCATGATTTTGCAATCTGGTCAAATGGCCAAAGTTTGTGAGTCTTTTCCTTCTTTTGGTTTTCTTCATCCGCTCAGCTTGTCAAAGTTGTTGGATTTGGTAGTTTTTCTGTGAATATGCTCCTTCTATATCAGGTAAGCATCCTTCTATTTATGGTATATATCTTGCCTTTTTTGTGTTTTTTTGGTTCCGCAATTATTCGTAGATTGTATTTCAACAAAACCCTTTTCCTGGATCATATTAGACATGAACCCTTTATTCTGCTTTATACTACAAGAGAACGCCAACCTTTGTGGTCATTTCTGAGTGTTTGATTAACGCTGCGTTTGATAATGCTCATTGCTCATGATGACAGTGTTAAAAGTGCTTTTAAATAACTAAAAGCACTTTTTAAAATAATAATAGTAGTAATAATAATAATAATAATGTTTGACTAGTACAGATCAAAAGTGTTGTAATAAGCACCGAGTATTACTAGATGTGGGCGTTGAAGCCACCAGCCGTGGCAGCCACACGGTGGTCAGGAGAGCCCCAAGCGCATCTTTAAGGGTGATATTAAATCCAACAGGTAGAAAAATAAGCTGAGACTCACTCCAACCAAAATGTTAAATCCTATTTGGAATAACATCTCTCTCTTGCTGTTATTTTATTATTATTTTTTAATTAATGACCTTGTGATTGTTGTAAACTAATAAATAATATGTAATAAAATAATATTTTAACTTGACATATCGGGTGGATGTAACCTTCATTCCACATTAACTTTACACAGTTTTACACTCCACTTGATATGTCAAATTAAATTATTATTTTATTATATTTTGGTGTTGATTTATTTTTAATTAAAAAGAAAATAAATAATAAAATATTCATTTGACATCTTGCTTTTGGAATGTCAAAAATAACATCTCAACCTCCAACCTTCATTCCACATTAGCTTTGACATATCGGTTGGAGTGATGTGAGATGTTATTTTTAGCCATTAAATATCGATGTGGCACTTTTGACATATCGGTTGGAGATGCTCTAAAACTCTATTGTATATCAAATTACCACATAAGTTATCAAATTCAAATTTAATGTTTGATATATGATAATTTTCAAAGTTTTTCTTAATGGAAAGGCAGGCATAAACCATGCATTCTTTTTTGTCTTTAATTTTTTTTAAATCCAAATATACCATACATTCTATGTTCTTTGTTTTCTGAAATTTCCTTTCTCATTAGGGTTTTCTTTTTCTTTTTTCTCTTTGAAGGATAGACTTTGTTAATTTACTACTTTGACGTTGATAATTTTTTTTACTTATACAAACGATATTCTACTCTAAACCAATCTAAACTAGAGAAATGATGATTCGAATTCAGGTGCATAGTGGGAAGCACATCCATTCTAGCCAACATGGCTATGCTGATGTCGATGATTTGTAAGATTGAGCCTTTCTTTTTCTTTTTCTTTTTCTTTTGGTCAAAGAGATTGAGCCTTTCTTATCCCCTTTCTTTTTCTTTTTTTTTTTGGTCAAAGAGATTGAGCCCTTCTTATCCCCCTTCATTAATGAAGGGGGGCAATATAAATCTTATCCCCCTTCATTTATATTGCTTCTCTTTCATCCGTGGAACTTTTTTATCGCAGTAAAAAACATTCCTAGGCCTGCAATGGGACCTAATCTATATGGACCAAGTCTACTTAAGACACGCAGAAAGACTGGGCTGTATAAGACGAAAGATCAGAATGAGAATACTATTGTTCTTGTTCTTATCCCACATAAACTGGCTAGCCCAAACTGGTCCAACTTCGCTTCACTTCTAGAAGCTAATGGCCAGGGACCCAGCCCTGTTTGGACACAAAAGTCTTGGCCGAGTATATCAACTCATAAACAATAGAAAAGTTGGCAAGACCCCCTATTTTTTTTTGGTAAGAAGACGAGAATTTCTAGAATTTATATCAACTCATAAACAATAGAGAAGTTGGCAAGAACCAGAAGCTTAAGATCATTCAAGTTGCTTGGCAGAAAAGAAATGGACACCAATTTAAAGCAATTTGTGCAACTATCAGACTTGAATCAGACAATGGTTTTATCTGTTTTTTTCCTGTAGACTTTACTCAATCAAATCAAACCAACTATTCCAAATGGTCACACAAACCTAACAACATATATGAGGAAAATGGAACATCGTTGTCTTGATGCAAAAAGGTTGGAAGATAATGGCAAATAGTTCAAGGTTTTCATTCAATGAAGTAGTTTGAAACTCTCTTTCACAACAACTCATCAATCATGTTCTTACACTTTGATTTATTTTTCATCATCTCAAGTTCCGTCAATTAAATTCATGCCAATCAGTGAAAGAACAATAACATCTTGGGTAGCAGAAGTCAAAAGACTTCCAACCAAACATTTAAAGATAATAAATAACCACTTCTTGGCCTATCTGTAACTTTTCAATATCAGTTACCAACTTGGAAAACCAAACCATCCTTGACCAAACTTGAGGGGGAAAAAAACCCTCAAAATTCAATGTCACTCTTCCATAATAATGCAAACTATTTCTGTAAATGATATCATGCATATGACAAATCTAATAAATTTCCCGAGTCTTTTCTTTCCATTTTTTTTCTTTGCCAACTTCTATATAAGCATTACAAGGTTTGAACTTGATTAGAAAAGTAAAATCTAATCTCTCACTTTTAACAAATGATTTAGATTTCCTGGAAGAAGAAAAAAAATTATAATTAAAATGGCACATATGTAATTAAAATGCATATCAATCCAAGGTTTGAACATAAGTTAGTAATTATTTGTATGCTTACATATGAGGGGAAATTAATTCCAATTAACTACTTGATGACCTAAAAGAATGAAGTCTTCAGCAATTTCTTCACAACTTGTTCAAAGTTAAATAAGTGTGAAAGAAAGGAGAGTACCAACAATAAAAGGTCTAAATCTACACTCAACACATATCCATCTAAAAAATTTGCATATCCAAGTTTCTTGTTACTCTTCAACAACTTGACAATTGCTGTGAAAAAATTAAAAAAAAAAGGAAAGGGAAAAACATGAACTTACGCTCAAGATATTTGAACACTAAGAATCTGTGATCTCTAAATCTCCATCACAGCTAAAGTGTCTCAGTGCTCAACATTGGTCAAAAAGCCACTAGTTAAATGCAATTAATTGACAGACCATTGGTTCCCTCTTGCTTAATTCTAGAAGACAGGAGATATTGCCGCCATCTTTTGCTTCCAATAAGAAGCAAGACAAAGTATGTTTAATTAGAGAATAATCAATGATGTAAGTTTGGGGCTACCACAGTAAGAATTTGATTCCAAAGACAAGTAATGAAAGACGCGAGAAGATTGGAGAGGGTTCCTAAACAGTTGTCTGTGACCAAATGACAATTCTCTATACTTGGGTCAAATCTGCTGACCCATCAAATCATAATGCCATAAAAACCCTAAAGCCCCGGCAAGCATAAAGCATATCTATAACAACTTGCTCTCTTATGGCAACTATCCAAATCATCCATAATGATCATGTCAGACCATGCACTTAACCTGCAATTCAACTTGCATCTAACTATGCATGAAACGAGACCTATTTCCGGCAAGATGCAGATGAATTAACCCCACCAGCTGACAAACTCGAATGAAGATAAGATATACATAATAATTTATAAAGTTGGAGATATAAAGATATGACAATATGCTTTCTAGGCATTATTGTTGTTCTGGTTACATAAATTATTACTGAATGCAAAGATAAAATATTTGGAAGGCTTACCATAAAGGGAGAATTTCACAAACACTTTGCCATGAAATTTCAATAGCTCCAATCCAAACCCCCATTTCTGCACTATTTTCTTCTTTGCCTACACCATCATTAATGTATTCTTCCACAAGAAGATTAAACGAAAGGAACAAAGGTAACATCCATGATGATCCACCAGTTTTGAAACATAGCTACTCAAGAAAACCTAACAAGAAGCTAAAAACATTGAGATTCAGTGATTCACAAGCAAAAGATAATAAACAAAATAGTCCTACCTCGCTTGCTATGCCTACAAAAAGCTGCCAAAACATTTTGCACAAAAACACCAAAAAAAAAAAAAAAAAAAGAGTCAGTGATGAAACCAAGCACCCTAAACCCGTTCTCTCAATAGGATGGAGGAGGGGGTCTGGGAGGAGGAGGTCCCCAAAACACATCAGGAGGCATCTGACCATTTGGAAGCAAATTTGGAGGCAAATTATACATGGCCATTGAACTAGTATGTTCACCCAAACCTTGAGAACCTGAATTCCCCCCAGTCCCTGCCGAATTCACACCTGATTGTTGCTGCTGCTGCTGTTGTTGCTGCACCTGCATCCCTCCTTCTCCAGCTTGCTCATCCTCAAGCGGCAACCTCTCGTAAGTCGCGTTTGTAAATGTCGCCGCAATGACCATCACAGGGCCTGAAGCCACCAATGCCCCCATCACGGTCCCGCCCACCACCTGCCCCTGTCCACCGGCCAAGTACACGGTCAGCCCCGTCGCCCCGGGTGGGGAGGGAGAGGGCAGGAAGGCACCCGACAACGACAAAATCTCGAACCTCCCGTGCAGTGTGATCACTCCACTTGGTGCTGCAGGATGTCGTAGAGTTACATTGGCGACAATGCCGCTTCCACTCAGAACCGAAACCCCTCTATGCCGCCTTTGGGCAAAGGTGGCAATGCTGTCCACAATGTCGCTGCCGCTGCTGATTTCCAGGACGTGGCTCCGGAGCGCGTTGGGGCTCTCTTTGGTGATGATTATTGGCGGTTTGGGCTTGTTTTTCGATCCGGGAGGTCTGCCACGCGGTCTCCGGTTGCTGCTTCCCGGCTCGAGGCTGTCCTGGCTGCCGCTGCCAGTGTTGGGGTCCTGATTATCAGCTTCGAGATCGTTGTTGTCCCGACCATCTTCGTGGTGTTCGTGGTTTTGCTTGTGAGGGGTTGTTGTGGGGTTGCTGGTGCTGCTGTTAGTGGGAGTGTTGGTGGTGTTGTGGTCGTCGAGCTGTTCTTCTGTGCTTCTGAGGTGAAGAGATGGAGGAGTTGAGGAGATTGAGTCCACATGCCCTCCTCCCATGGCTGCATTTCCAGCCCACCATCGATTCGCCATTGATTTCTAAATCTTAGAAGGGAGAAAACCCAAAACTCCAAATCCAAATCCAAGCAAGAAAGGAAACAAATCCCAGAGAGAACCAAACAAAGCTCCTGTCTTTACACTCTTTCTGTTTTTGGTTGGTTTGAATTGGATGACGACAAGCACCAAGCTAGCTAATTAAGGAAGGCAAAGGATCAAATCTTTAGCCTCTCTTATTACACACCTCCTCTCTCTCTCTCTCTCTCTCTCTCTCTCTCTCCTTCTTGTTCTTTGTTTGGTTGCTGTTGCTGTAGAGAGCAGTGTAGTGTCTTAGATTGAGATTTCCCTGATAAGTAATAAAAAAAAAAACAATCCTCAAATCCAACAGATACAATCCATAACCTCACCCAAACCCACCTAGCCAAATCTATCTCTCCCCTTGTTGTTTTTCTGCATGAAAACCCTAACAACATTCACCTTTTCCAAATCCCAGAATCAGATCCAACCAACAACATTTAAAATCCAACTACCCAAAACCCACTTCTTTAAACCAAATAACATTCACCAACGATCTAACCTCAACGCTCTTCAAAACCCCCCAGCCAGAAAGTAGACAAAGATTCACCTATTTTAGCTGACAACACCATCGTCCATGTCTGCTAGCTACTATATATACATATATATATATATATAATATACGTGTATTTTAGGTAGGTACTACAACCACAAAGACCAAAGTGCATGCCTTGTGTTGTTGTGTTTCTTCTCTGTGGTAAGGTAAGCCTCAAGCAAGCAGCTTCCTTAGACCTCGGTTGCTTTCAATAGTGGAGAATCTCTGGTTGGTTAGTACGAGCAAACTAACCCAAGATTGTGTTTGTGTAGTAGGGGCCTGCCTCATCCGTATTTTGAGCATTGAAGACTCTCTCTCTCTCTTCTGCTGCTGCAAAGTCTGAACCTTTTTACCATTTCTGGGGCTGCGGGGCGTACGTTAAGTGTCCCAACGCTCCCTGGCGTACGATAACACTTCCTGCAGCATCACTCACTGTACCTATATCTATCTAATAAATCTCTGTAAGAAAAAGAAAAAGAAAAAGAAAAAGAAAAAAAGGCGGTTTTGCAGAGCCTGGTTTTCTCTTGTCTCTGGTAAACGGTGTTTGGTTCCTGTACAAGTTCCGAGCTCCAAGTTGAGTGAGTTTCTACACTCCACACTCTCACTCTTCAATACCCATGTGGACTCGCCAACCGCAACGAACCAACCATGAGGAAAAAACAGCGTCTTGGGTTCGTGAAATTACTGAAGTGCCCCTTTTTGGTGACGTGTGGGGTTGTGATTTGACTAGATGGACTGCAATGGTGGTGGAAAGGTACAGGGGATGTGTGCAAGGAAGCTTAAGAGTTGGGACTTTATCTTTTTTTCTCTCTACAGAGAGAGAGAGAGAGAGAGAGAGAGAAGGGGAGAGGTGTGGGTGTGGGGTAACGTGCGCATAGAGTAGTGGGAACACGTCACTGTCTGCGAGTCCCGACAAGGTATCGAATGCCAAGGTCTGGAACATCACCGCCAAAAAAACCGAGCCAGAAGAGAAGAGACTTAACCCCAATCAGCCACCCATACATATGACATACAGAAAGAGAGAGAGAGAGAGAGAGAGAGGGCATTGCAAATTGCAAATTGCAAATTGCAATGTCTCTCTTGCTTTATCTGCTGCTGTAACTTTTGGGTGTACAATGTTAATGTTTATCTCGTAGACTGTTTTATTATGTAAGGTCTAAAATGTAATTACAAGCAGAGCCTAGACCATTAAGTAACTGCAGTAAATAGAAGAACAAATGAGAAATGAAAAACAAAGTTCCATTTCATTTGAGAGTGTACCAAATTGCCATTGTATTTTGTATACAGAGGATCTTTTTCTTTTTTGCTTTACCAAGGCCAGCCGGTGGGTGACCACTGTGAGTCTGTGACTGTGCTGTGCTGCGCTGTGCTGTATTGAAAAGTTGATGTGGGCTTATGACCAAACTTGTCCTGTGTTGTGTGTGTGTCCTGGTGACAGGTTTCTACGATCTTTAAGGTCTCGCTGGAAGACTTTACCTACACTTGTACTTGAATACCAGTGAATGACCCTGACCGGGCTGACCTGACCCAACAAGCATATTGCTTTGCATATTTATCCATTCATCTTTTAGTTTCAATCGAACATTACCCATTGACCATAAATAAACAAAATGAATATGGATTTGTAATTAAAACCCCTGGCCCTATTGTATGCGATGCAAGAACTTTCATTTGGGGTGTGTTCTTATTCACGAATAAAGGGAATTGTATGCAATGCAAGAACTTTCATTTGGGGTGTGTTCTTATTCACGAATAAAGGGAATGTGTGTTCTTATTCACGAATAAAGGGATTCACGAACAAAGGGAAGCCCTAGGATAAGATTTGAAAACTCTTAGGATAAGATTTTTATCTACTAAAACCAAAACCCCCCTATCATAAATTAACTCATAAATTTTGAGCAGATTTACTCCTACATACATGATACATATAAGAAATTTTCATATAACATTGTGGATGAAATGACTTGGCGGGCCATACAGTATTGACATTACAATCTCAAAGCCCCCCAACTCATGTCACCATACCAATTTCTTCACGAAATGTCATTTTCTTTTACATTTTTCAACCCATCTGGTCCTAACCTAAGCCCCTTGTCTGAACGAAAAAAACAAAAACCTTAGCCCCTCGTAAAAAGCATTGGGAAATTGGTGGCTTTGGCACCGGCTTGAGTAAATATTGGTGGCTTTAACCACTTTTAAGTCAAATTTGGTCGGCTTTAACTTAATTAAGTGGAATGAGTTAAGTAGGGTGAGAAGAAGCTCAAAGTTGCAAAATGAGTTTAAAAGCATAATTGTTTGTTAGGAGACCGTACCAAAATAAAGTTGATACTCAACTCGAACTCCTCAAGCAATTCAATTCAATACCATAGGCACAAACAAGGGTTCCAAGCTAAGGAAAA
Organism: Prunus avium; assembly: GCF_965620075.1. NCBI lineage: Eukaryota > Viridiplantae > Streptophyta > Magnoliopsida > Rosales > Rosaceae > Prunus > Prunus avium. The sequence goes on from NC_142285.1 coordinate 39,428,324, forward strand.
ATACTATTTAGAAATGGCAATCTCGAGTTCTTTTCTGTACATTGTTGAATAAATCAATACAAAAATGAAAATAAAAATTTCACCACTCTGGGTAGAAATCAGTCCTTCACTTCCAGATTCTCAATATAACAAAAATTGGGGTGGGGAAGTCCAAAAGCCTAAGAAGCCAAATATGATGATAGATATCTTTAGACAAAACCAAATATTCATCTGGCGAATACACTACAACAAAAAGTTATGTGGAGGCAAAGATGAGCACACCAATTTAAGCAAGTTGAAGATGAGTAGTAATATAAAGATCGATCCGCTTGGGCTTCCAAACCTCTAGGTATAGTATAGCAGTTCCCTCGGTTATATAACATCAAATTAGCAGGGCCGCCCGCTAGTTTCTATATCGTTGAACTTCAGAACACGACCGGCTCCCTGTGTACTACTCAATGGTCATGATCATGGGTGCTTATTACCATGCATTACCAATACCAGCTCTAGTTGCAACGACTATACAACACTCTAACCTTAACTGCCGGAACCTTCAGCAGAAGTCGTATCAGTTGGAAGTAAAGTACCAGTTGCTTGAGAAACTCCTCCTGTTTCTCCTTGTTTAGTCTCTGACTGCTCTAAAATTGGATCACGGAAAATCTCAGATTGCAAGGATGGAGCAATGTTATTTACATGTTGCCATGTCAGCTCCCACAAGCTATCATCTCCTAAATCACTTCTCTCCACAAGAACTCCCCTTAAAATCATTACAAGCAAGGTGTTCTTAAGTAGCTCAGGTACTTGGTCCTGAAGCTTATCACTTTTCTTCCCCCCAACTTTCACCTTCATATATTTTTCCATTCGACTGAGAACGCCCAGCCATAATTTGCAGAAAGTTGTTAACTGTGATAGGTCAGGTAGTAGCTGCAGAAAAACTTTGGACAAGAGCTTCAAGGCAAGGATAAGTGTGCCTTCCATGTTCCGGTAGTCCTTTGGGGAGTGTCTCTGTGCAATTTCAAGCAACTCATCAAGCATTGTGAAGATCACCATATCAAAGCACTGCAACCAAAGACCAGGAGGAAGAGGGATCCCATCCACTCCAGTCAAGCACTTCCGTAACAAGGACAGAGCATGGTTCCTAACCTCTTCTCTCTGGTCTAAACAAACTTTTCTCAATCCCTGAACAAGCCGCAACCACATTTCCCCGATATCTTGAGACATTTTCACAGCTTCCTCATCATTCATAGATTGCTTAGCCTCACATACCCACCTTGCTAAACAATCAACAGATCCTGCCATTAGATCAAGTGCACACACCGATCGCTCTACCTCCCCAACACGAGACTCAGCAAACTGTCTTGATGCATCAACACATAGAACATAATTGGCTGGCAACAAGTGAGTACCATCAGACATAATGAAGAACAGCGCATCAAATCCAGCCTCAGAAGCTTCCGGGTGCCGAGCAGTGATTGAGAGCAATGACGTAATTATGCGCCACCCCAACTGTGATCTTATGTGAGAGGCATTTGCTTTCACAAGGCGGCCGACTTCCTGTGTAATTTGCTCACAGTATGCATCAGCAACCCGTGCATCAAGCTTCAAGACGAGTTGCAGTGACCTCAAAAGTTCATCCGCAAGGTTCTCTTTATAGGGAAGCAGCCGCTGGCAAATCCGAAGAAGACCAAAAACAGCCTTCTCTACCAGCGCACAAGGCATCACAGTTGACTGAACAATGTTTGATATGTGCTCATACACAATCTGCCAAAGAAGCATAATCCTATCCCTATTATTTAAGGTAATAGCAATCAGCAACTCCAAACAAAAAACTCCAGTATCTTCCTCCTCGGGTGAGCTGCCCCCTTTGTGGGGTCGTCCTCCAGCCCAGATCAGTGCTTGTGCAAGTTGCAAGAGGGATTCAGCCTGCAGAAACTTGCTATCAGAAAAAATGCCATCAATGTGGCACTTTTGAACTGTCTGAAGGGTGCGTTGATGAGCAGCAAGTTCTTCTTCAGTAGGCTGCGATCTCGGCTCCTCTGTGTCAAGAGATAGGAGCTGACTAAACCGGCCCATCAATCCAGAGGATCTCCTAGGAGTACTCACAGAGGGCATATGAACAGAAGATAGAGAATTGGTTATGGGGTTGCCATGACCTGTGTCAGCGGAAACCTCCGAATCACCAGCTGCTTCACTGGCTACACGAGCTGAAAGAAGACCAAGCTTGTGTAATCTTAAGATACAGTCAAGAACGTTTCTCCAACCCGTGCGAATGTAATCACCATATGTATTGGCAATTGTGAAAACGGTCACAGTTGACATTCTAGCTTTTGGGTCATCACCAAACGCCAACACAGGTTCATCAACAGATGGGTTTAAAAGGGTTGTGAACTTACAAAGAGACACAACCAGGTCGTCCAGCACATCTTCAAGATGATAGCATGCTGCAATCTTTGCAACAGATAAAAATCCATCAATGCATGTTTGGTAAATCTCTTCATGTTCTGCATGATCAAATACCACAGAGATGGCAGCAATTGTAGGGCCCGACATTATAGCAAACATATCCTGGTCAAGGTGGGGTCTGAAATTGGATACAATGAATGGAGCGTTCTTCTTGGATTTGTGTATTAAATCAATCCAACGGCTTGGGGTCATTTCAGGAAAACTAGCGCCTTGTTCAGGAGTTGTGCGGATCTCATTCTTGCATATTGAGTGGTAAAGCTCTGACAGGAATTCTCGAGGTAGATCATCACCTCCATTGATGTGCCGATTATTCCGAATGAAATCCTCCTCCGTCATCTTCTTCTTTACCTGAACATTGTGTCGATCTGTGTTCAGCATTATAATCGAATATGATAGCAGGAGGGCAGCATCCTTGTTAGCTAGAATTTGTGGTGATTGCTCATAATATCTCTCTGAGAACGCTTCAAGCACCCTTTGTATCTTTTGTGATTCTCCAGGCAGCCGAAACGTCTCCAAAAAAAGTCGGAGAGCAGTATCCAAATTCATATCTTGAAAATCAAAGGTACCAGCAAATTCATGAAGAACCTGAATACAAAACTCATCATGGTTTCCCAGGAAATCCCCAACAAGATTCTTGTCCAACCCAGAAGTGTACCTGAAAAAACAGGCCACGCTTTCAGGATCAAGTTTGTCAGGCAAGAGATGAGTTCCTTGCAGGAACTCCAGCCCTTTCTTTGGGTCATGGTTAAAATGATCGGCTCCAATCATCAGCCTTCTCTTTATGTATTTCCTTCGGCGAACAAATGGAACCCAATGAGCAGGATCACTGTAGTCGTCACACTTCATCAACCAGAATGGGGTATACTCTTCAAGATTCGTGAGAGTCTCAGCAGAACTAACTGATCCGTTACCTGACCTCTCTGCCATTCCCTGAATAATAGCAATAAGACCATCCAAAGCAAGAATGTGAATTGAAGACAATGGGAAATTAACAGGGAATGCACTCTTTGACAACAGATTAGCAAGGTCTTCAAAGGCATTACTGCAGGTTATGTCACAATCTAAGTTAGCGTACATCTCCACCATGAAGGTTTTCTGCCTGCAGAAGTCAACAACAGCCTCCATGGCAACCTCTTGCTGCTGATAAGAAGCCCCATACCTGCTTTGCGCAAGCCTCAATATCACGCAAGAAAAGAATGCCTCAAGCTGTAGCTTTAGTTCAGTGCGCAGATGGTGATACAAATTGAGAACAATGCTGCATACCATTGAAAGAATAAGTGGACTCGTTGATAGGCCAAACTGCATCAGATTTTGAAACAATTCATCCTGAACCAAACTTAATAACTTGGGGTGGTTCTGAATTGAGGACCCACCCAACTCTATTGCAGAATTAACCAATCCCAAGGCAAAAAGAGGCACATCTTCATCAAACGATATGGTATTAGATCTGGGACCCATACCGATATGCTCGACCACATTTAACAAAGAGCACAGAAAGTTAAATATTTCCACCATACAGGGGACCCCAAACGGCTCAGCCATGAGACGCGAATCATATTGAACAGCCTCCTTCCCACTAGAAGCCCCAGTTGTCTTTTCATCCATCCCAGATTCTACAAGACCTGAGGAAGCATTCAAAGCAGGATTTGTGGATAAAAGCTGACTGTCAAACTCAGAACTCATGTTGCCATTCTCCAATTGTCTACTCCCAGAAGGGTACTCATTATTTATCCCTGCAATCTGCAAAAGAAAAACACCATACATTTGAAAAGAAAATCATACACATATATAGAGCTTTTAAGACTGGTATCAAGTTCAATTTTTTGTTTTGCACCCACAATCAGCAGAAATCGTCTATGCTAAGACCCAATAATACATGTCAGAGTTGATACAGTACCTCTCGACTGATGGTATTGTTTCCATTTGACAATGCACGTTCAGTGTTCTGAACATCTGGAAGGTGTGAGAAAATACATCTAACCAGTTCATGCATAGTGTGGCGAGCTATCCGTTGCAACAACTCACCTTTTGTTCCTGCTTGATGGACTATACGGAAACATGTATTCACTATAGTGCAAACATGCTGATTACTCAATATAACAGACGCTGTACTCTTCATGCAAGCCAGAAGAACCTGTAGTATCTTCATCAGTACCACTTCTTCTGATGCAGGATCAGTCACCTCAAATCGGCAGCCAGTGATCGCATCAACTAACAATTGCATGGAATCTTCAACATTTACGGAATTTTGATCGATCACATCAAGCGTTAAGATATTGTAAACAGATGACAACGCCACACCAGTGATTGGCGCACCAGTTTCATCTGATCTAATCACATCCAAAAATGGCTGAAGATATGCAGCAGGATTGATGGTATGCAACTGATGCTGCCACGAAAATATTTGCTTCCGTAACACCTTTAAAGATTGGATTAGAGGGTGTTCCAGCTGATCATCACCTGATATATAATGTCCTCCCCATCTTACATTCCTCCTCATAACCGCTAATACAGCGCCTATTTCTGAATTAATGATGCATGCTAAAGTATCTTTTTTAGAATATGTTGCATCACAGTTCCTGGGTTCTTCGTCAATTGCCTTGATTCCATTTTGCAGCTTCAGACGCCCCATCTTTGAACAGAACCCAAGTTCTATCAGTATTTACCAACTTCTACGTAGAGAATGCAAAGTCGCATACCCTCATGATCCACGGAAGTACTCAAACATACCTAGTAGAAATGCAACATATGAAATAAGCTGAATGAAGTGCAACAAGAAATAGAGAAGCCAAGCCTTCAATCAAATCTTCCCCAATCATATCATAAGCAGACAATTAAACTACCATAACCATTACCACCACCATGACTGCCCAGAACCTATCCTGATTACCCCTCTAACCAATTCCCACACCCATAACTTCCCATAATATGTAAATGTCTTTACATGAACACGAGATCATCTACACACTAGAATTGACAAGAAAAGTATGCTTCATAAATAATTTCCACTAACAAAAAAATAACATTCTAGGGAATCAAACAAAATCATCTAAATTCCAAACTTATATAAATGGAAAACTTTTAAAAAGGAAAATATATGCTAATCAGCTCCCAGAGGAAAGGGAATTGGTATTGATTTTGACATTGGCAATTCCAATGTTGAATCCTCAGATTTGGGTGAGATAAGGGAATTCAAATTCGAAAATTATTTTGGGCACCTACCCAACAGTCCTCCTTCTTGGGACATTGACGGCGATCTCATGCCGGAAGCCTCTGAAATCCGATCCGCAGTCTCTGCCGGCCCTAATTGTTAGCTTCGGGTTCGACCCGTCCACCACTTTGGTACCAGATCGGTCATTCAACTGAAAAACAATGCGTTGCGCTCTTTTTTGGGGGGCATCAGAGTGAGATCTCTCGCTCGCAGTATAGTATTAGTGTCTCTTCAAATGTGGACCGTGTGATTTTTCATTTTTTTTCTTGAAGCCCATGAAAATCTCCTCTCTTTTTTTCTATAATTTAAGAAAATGGTGAAAGAAATTGCCATGTCATAAATTCGCGAAGTACATGAATAAATACTCTTAACTACGAACTAATAATTTAATATTTAATATTTAAATATTAATATATATACCCATGTCATAGTTATAATTATAGGTGAATTCGATACACTAAGTCAGCATATCACATTAGACAATAGATATGTAAAATAATTTCTTCAAATCCGCAATCGATGATTACAAAATCAAAGTTTGTATTTTATATTCGTTACATTTTTCTTATTAGTCCTTTTGAATGAAAATCATTAATTAATAAACTAGAAAAGCCTATCCTTCAAATTCACTTGCTAGAAAAAATGGTGAGAGATGGTAATGGAAGTTTATCAGAAAGTTTTTTTTTTGGGGTAGAAAGTTTACTAGTAAGTTTACAAACTGGGAGATGAGAAATGCTCTGAAAAGTAACAGAAAATGATTGGATAAGGTCAAATTTTTCCTATCAAAATTATCAATTGCACCAACAATTTGAAATGCACGAAACTGAAATAATCTATGTCAAAGACGGCGAAATTAGAGGTTCCATGCCGAGAAAAAATATCGCTTAGAAGTTGCAATCTTGAGCTCTATGTACATTGATGAACAAGGCAGTACAAAAGCATAGAGGGCTTTCACTAGCAGCTGACTACAAAGGCAAGACAAATATGCTATCTTTAGAGAGAAACTATATTTATCATATGGGAATATACTGCAGCAAAGTTATCTGGAGGCGAAGTTGAGGACACCATTTGGACGAAGACGAAGATGAGTACAAAGACACGACCAGCCCGCTTGGGTTTCGAAACCACAGTATATCATTTCCCTTTGTAATAATCCTAAGATGTCTTGTGCCATTTTCTAAAATATTGAATTTCATAACAGAATGCCTCGTAAAATAACTACTTGGTGGTCATGATCATGCACGAACTAGACCAGTTCCAGTTGCAAACAACTATACAACATGCTAACCTCCAGTTGCAGACACCATTTCAGTTGGAAGTAGGGTACCCGTTTCATCAGAAACTAGACTTCCCCCATTTTCACCCTGCTTAGTCTCTGCCTGCTCTGAAATTTGGTCAGGGAAAACCTCGGATTGCAAGGTTGGAGCAATGTTATTGACATGTAGCCATGTCAGCTCCCACAAGCTATCTCCACCTAGAGCACTCCTTTGTACAAGCACTCCCTTTAAATTCATCACAAGCAAGGTGTTCTTCAGAAGCTCAGGCACTTGGTCCTGAAGTTTCTCACTTTTTTTCCCTCTAACTTTCACCTTCATGTATTTTTCCATTCGGCTGAGAACACCCAGCCATAGTTTGCAGAAGGTTGTTAGCTGTGATAGGTCAGGTAGTAGCTGTAAAAACACTTTCGACAACAGTTTCATGGCAAGGATAAGTGTGCCTTCCATGTTGCGGTAGTCCTTTTGGGAGTGTCCCTGTGCAATTTCAAGCAAGTCATCAAGCATTGTGAAGATCACCACATCAAAGCACTGTAACCACAGATTATGTGGAAGAGGGATCCCATCCACTCCTGTCAAGCACTTCTGCAACAATGACAAAGCATGGTTCCTAACATCTTCTCTCTGGTCCAAACAAACTTTTCTCAGTGCCTGAACAAGCCGGAACCACATTTCCCCAATATCCTGAGACATTTTCACCACTTCCTCCTCATTCACGGCTTGCTTAGCCTCACGGGCCCACCTCGCTAAACAATCAACAGAACCCGCCATAAGATCAAGTGCGCATACAGATCGCTCTGCCTGCCCAACACGAGATTCAGCAAACTGCCGTGAAGCATCAACACAGAGAGCATAATTGGCTGGCAACAAGTGGGTTGCCTCAGACATAATGAAGAACAGTGCATCAAACCCCGACTCAGAAGCCTCCGGGTGCCGGGCTGTGATGGAGAGCAAGGATGTAATTGTGCGCCACCCCAGCTGGGATCTGATGTGAGAGGCATTCGCTTTCACAAGGCGACTGACTTCCTGTGTAATTTGCTCGCAGTAAGCGTCAGCAACCCGAGCATCAAGCTTCAACACAAGCTGCAGTGACCTCAAAAGTTCATCAGCAAGGTTCTCCTTATAGGGAAGTAGCCGCTGGCAAATGCGAAGAAGTCCAAAAACAGCCTTCTCTACCAGAGCACAAGGCATCACAGTTGACTGAACAATGCTGGATATGTGCTCATACACCCCCTGCCATAGAAGCACAATCCTATCCCTATTATTTAGGGTGATAGCAATCAGCAACTCCAAACAGAAAACTGCAGTATCTTCATCCTCAGGAGAGCTGTTCCCTTTTTGGGGTCGGCCAGCAGCCCAAATCAGTGCGCGTGCAAGCTGTAACAGGGATTCAGCTTGCAAAAACTTGCTCTCGGTAAATATGCTGTCAATGTGGCACTTTTGAATTGTCTGAAGGGTGCGCTGATGAGCAGCAAGTTGTTGTTCAGTAGGCTGTGATCTTGGCTCCTCTGTTTCAAGAGATAAGAGCTGACTAAACCGACCCATCAATCCAGAGGATCTCCTCGGAGTACCTATGGAAGGTATATGGACAGAGGATAGAGAATTTGATATAGGCTTTCCGGGACCTGTGTCAGCAGAGAACTCTGACTCATCAGCTGCATCACTGGCCACACGAGCCGGAAGAAGACCAAGCTTGTGTAATCTTAAGATGCAGTCCAAAATATTTCTCCAACCTGTGCGAATGTAATCACCATACCTATTGGCAATTGTGAAAACTGTCACAGTTGCCATTCTAGCTTTTGCATCATCACCAAAGGCTAGCACAGGTTCCTCAACAGATGATGGGTTTAAAAGGGTTGTGAACTTACAAAGAGACACAACCAAATCATCCAGGACATCTTCAAGATGATGGCATGCTGAAATCTTTGCAACAGCTAAAAATCCATCAATGCATGTTTGGTAAACCTCTTCATGCTCTGCATGATCAAATACCACAGAGATAGCAGCAATTGTAGGGCCTGACATTATAGCAAACATATCATGGTCCAGGTAGGCTCTGGAATCAGACACAATGAATGGAGCATTCTTCTTGGATTTATGCATTAAATCAATCCACCGGCTTGGCGTCATTTCAGGATAACCAGCACCTTGCTCTGGAGTTGTGCGGATCTCATTCTTGCATATTGAGTGGTAAAGCTCTGACAGGAATTCTCGAGGAAGATCACTGCCTCCATTGATGTGTCTATTATTCCGAATGAAATCCTCCTCAGTCATTTTCTTCTTTACCTGAACATTGTGCTGATCTGTATTCAGCATTATGAGTGAATAAGACAACAGAAGAGCAGCATCCTTGTTAGCTAGAATTAGTGGTGATTGCTCATAGTATCTCTCTGAGAATGCTTCAAGAACCCTTTGTATCTTTTGAGATTCTCCAGGCAACCGAAACGTCTCCAAAAAAAGTCGCAGTGCAGTATCCAAGTTCATATCTTGGAAATCAAAGGTACCAGCAAATTTATGAAGAACCTGAACACAAAATTCATCATGATTTCCCAGGAAATCCCCAACAAGATTCTTGTCCAGCCCAGCAGTGTACCTGAAAAAGCAGGCCACACTTTGCGGATCAAGTTTGTCAGGCAGGAGATGTGTTCCTTGGAGGAACTCCAGTCCTTTCTTTGGGTCACGGTTAAAATGATCGGCTCCAATCATTAGCCTTCTCTTTATGTACTTCCTCCGGCGAACAAATGGAACCCAATCACTAGGATCACTGTAGTTTTCACACTTCACCATCCAGAATGGAGTATACTCTTCAAGATGCACTGGAGTATGCGCAGAACTAACTGATCCATTCCCTACCCTCTCTGCCATTCCCTGAATAACAGCAATAAGACCATCCAAAGCAAGAATGTGAATCGAAGACAAAGGGCAATTGACAGGGAATGCACTTTTCGACAGCAGATTAGCAAGTTCTTCAAAGACATTACTGCAAGTTATGTCACAATCTAAGTTAGCGTACATCTCCACCATGAAAGTTTTCTGCCTGCAGAAGTCAACAAGAGCCTCCATGGCAACCTCCTGCTGCTGATAAGAAGCTCCATATCTACTTTGTGCAAGCCTCAATATCACACAAGAAAAGAAAGCCTCAAGCTGTAATTTAAGTTCAGTGCGCAGATGATGATACAAATTAAGAACAATGCTGCATACCATTGAAAGAATAATTGGACTTGTTGATAGGCCAAATTGCATCAGATTCCGAAACAATTCATCCTGAACCAAACTCAATAACTTGGGGTGATTCTGAATGTAAGATCCACCCAACTCTATAGCTGAATTAATCAAAACCAAGGCAAAAAAAGGCACATCTTCATCGAATTCTATGGTATTAGATCTGGGACCCATTCCCATATGCTCAGAAATATTTAACAAAGAACATAGAAAGTGAAATATTTCCACCATGCAGGGGACTCCATATGGCTCAGTCATGAGATGCAAGTCGTATTGAACAGCATCCTTCCCAGTAGAATCCCCGATTTTATTTTCATCAATCACAGATGCTACCAGGCCTGAGGACGAATTCGAGGCCGGATTTGTGGATAATGGTTGACCATCATACCCAGAACTCACATTGCCATTCTCCAATTGTCTATTCCCAAAAGAATACTCATTATTTAGCCCTGCAATCTGCACATGAAAAACAACCACACATTCACAAAGAAAGTCTTAAAATTGGACATTTGCGAGACCAACTAACTATTTCACTCCATAATCAACAGATCACCTCTAAGCCCCTATAATACATGTAAACTTTGAAAGTAGTATTACCTCTTGCGTGACAGTATTGCTTCCATTTAGCAAAGCACGTTCAGTGTCATTAACATCTGGAAGATGTGAGAAAATACATCTGACGAGTTCATGCATTGTGTGACGAGCTATCCGCTGCAACAACTCGCCTTTTGTTCCTGCTTGATGAACTATACGGAAACATGTATTCACTATAGTGCAAACATGCTGATTACTCAACATAACAGATGCTTTACTCTTCATGCAAGCCAGAAGCACCTGAAGTATCTTCATCAGTACCACTTCTTCTGATGCAGGATCAGTCACCTCAAAACGGCAACTAGTGGTTGCATCCACTAACAAGTGCATAGCCTCTTCAACATTTACAGAGTTCTGATCCATCACATCAAGTGTTAAGATATTATAAACAGATGACAAAGCGACACCGGTGATTGGTGCACCAGTTTCATCCGACCTAATCACATCCAAAAATGGCTGGAGATATACAGCAGGATTGATGGTATGCCATTGATGTTGCCATGAAAAGATTTGCTTGCGTAATGCCTTTAAAGACTGGATTAGAGAATGCTCCAGCTGATCATCACCTGACATATAACGTCCTCCCCATCTAACATTCCTCCTCATAACTGCTAATACAGAACCTATTTCTGAATTGATGATGCATGCTAATGTAGCTTTATTGGAATAGGTTGCATCACAGTCCTCAGGTTCCTCCTCAATTGCCTTGATTCCACTTTGCAGCTTTAGACGGCCCATTTCTCTAACAATATTCTTCAAACAGAACCCAAGTTCTAGTGGTATTCACCAACTTCTATGTAGAGAAGGCAAACAAGCATAGGAAATGGATACCTAGAAAATCAACATACCAGATAAGCTGAATGAAGTGCAACAAGTAATGGAGAAGCCTCAATGACAACTTTTCTAATCATATCGTAAGCAGACAATAAAATTACAATAACCATTACCACTAACTTTCAGCAACCATAACTTCCCGGCACCCACCCTCATCGCAACTCTAACCAAATAACACAGCCATAACTTCCCAATCTCCTCTTTAGTGTAGGTGTCTTTACATGCACACACACCATCCAAACACACTAGAAATGACAAGAAAATCTATCTTACCTTTCCCTGAGAAAACAGTGTCAGGTTGGTATGCTTCATACTAAATGTCCAACTAACAGTTTAACAAAAAAAAAACTAAAATAAAAGAAAAATCAGATTTTTTTTTTTTAGGTGAGACCCAAGGGTATCCACCGCCGACAGTAGTGACTAATCCCTTTCGCCGCGGGAGCTCTCTCAATGGAGGTAAACGGCTGGCCACAAAATGCGCTCCATTCCCATGGGCGGGGATCGAACCCCCAACCTCATGGTTAAGGAATGAGGTGAGCTACCACCACACCACATCTCATGGTTCGAAAAATCAGATTTCATTGAACCATACAAAAACACACTCAAGTTTCCCGCAACCTTAATGTACTAATTTCCATTCTAGCATTTTCATCCAAACTTAAAGATTTGACTCTAAACAGGTAACTTAAAGCTAAAAGAAACACTAATCAGCTCGCCCCAAAAAACAGGAAAAGAAAATTGACTCTGTTTGGTTCCACAGATATGAAATGGATTTTGACATTGGCAATTTCCACCGTCAAATCCACAGTCTGGACGTGTCCCAAATATCAGATTTGGTCGAGACTAAGAATTCAAATTCCAATGTTCGTTTGTATACTTACCCGAGAGCCCTCCTTTCAACCTCGCCAGCGATCCCAAGACAGATGCTTCTCAAATCTGGTTCCTCCCTCTCTCACGCTGTGCCAGTTCCAATTGCAAGCTTCACGTTCGACCGGTCTACTGCTCTGCTACCAGATCGGGTGGAGCATGCGATCCATCAAAGTCAGAAAATAAATAAGACAACAAAAATTCGAAATGCGAAGGCAATTATGTGAGTAAAGTTAAGAGATTAATGAGAGAGAGAGAGAGAGAGAGAGAGAGAGAAGTGTACCTTGGTTCGAAAATGGAGGAGCGAGGTCGAATCCCTACTGTCCGGCCAAGGATCTAGAGGAGGAAGAAAGAAATGAAGAAGAAAGTATCAACTAGTAAACAAGAATAGTCCACCGTGTTTCATTTTTATTTTTTTCAAATAATAATAATCTCTCAATAATAGTAAAACGTTTCTTTCTTTTATTTTTTATTTTTTTGAGCAAGAGTTCTAATCTTTTTTATTTCAATCATTCTAACTAGGGGTGGATATTAAACCAATCGAACTTTTTTTTATTTTTATCAAACCAATCGAACTATTTAAATCAGACACATTGATATCAACTTTCAATATAATTATGTGTTTTTTTTTTTTACTTTGATGGAAAGTTTAATGTTGTTCTAATGGTATATTCAATCTTAGATTTACATGTGCTTTAAATTGTTAAAATCCTCTATGTTAGAATTGTTGTGTTTTATTTTACATGACGATTAGACTTGGAAAATGTGTATAATTGTGTATTGTATGGGAGTGCTTCTTAGATTTTAATGCTGCTTTTTCAAAAGGACTCCAAAACGAGCCTTAAATGCAAGTTATAAAAAATAAAAGCATTACAAAAAAATAGTATAATTACGTATTGTATTAAGCTTACACGAAGAACTAAGAATCAAATCGCTCAATTGTGGTTTGGCTAATTACCCTAATTGTGATTAGTGGTGAAACTCATTCAAATCAGATTACATCCACCCCTATTTATAACCTTCTTTTATATATAGGAGAATAACTCTTACATGTATTATACGATCTAAAATTGAAAGGTTTTTTTTATCATCTATATCATATATAATCCAAATTTGAAAGTCGACACAACAAAACAAAGGGATATGGCGAAATTATACTTTCAAAATAAGATTTGTCGAGTGAAGAATATCTTTAATAATTGTACGAATTAAGTTATTTATAGTTGCTTAAAATTGAAAATTAGAAATCGCTTTTTTGTTTGGGTTATTGGGCTCTCACTCATAGGTGTGAGCAGGTGGACACAAGGCCAGCCCATATATCCATTCAGATCTCGCTCATTATCCGCGACACAAAGCGAAAGAAAAATCCGATTAGAAAATTTTCGCAAATGGCGCTTCTCAACGTCTCCCTCTGTTCCAAACTCCCACCAAAACCCCCTCTCTCTTCCCCCAATCCTCACCCTTCCCGCCAACACCTCTCTCTCTCCGGCTATTCTGCGCCCCAGGTACACTGCGCACCTCATCCCCTTTGGCTCCTTCTCTCTCGTTCAATTCCACATTTGGCGCATTGCGCACACCCGCGTACCTTAGCCAATTCCATTTCATTATTTAATCACTTTGAAATTTCTTTCACAGGTTGTAAAGAATCACCTCGAAGCTTCTAGAAACGTTGTGTTGTCTCTGGGCGACTCGGTCTGTAAGGCGAGCCTGATCGCTCTGCTCTCTGCTTCACTGTTCGTAGCCAATCCGGCACTCGCCTTTAAGGTAAGGTTTTAGTAACTATGCTCTGTTTGCTTCCCGAGAAAGTGAAGGAAAATAAATCATTGCACTAAATTTCGTGTCGTTGTTGATGAAAAAGGGTGGAGGTCCGTACGGTTCAGAGGTGACTAGGGGCCAGGACCTCACCGGCAAGGACTTTAGCGGCAAGACTCTGATCAAGCAAGACTTCAAAACGGTCCAAATCGATAAAATTCAGCTCAAACACACGCACACATTTCTTCCATTTAAATGTTTGCTGTTTAATGCATTCATAGATTTTGAGTTTTTGTGTTGATTGTGTTGTACAGTCCATATTGAGACAAACAAATTTCAGAGGCGCCAAGTTATTAGGTGCAAGCTTTTTTGATGCTGATCTAACAGGTACTTTTATTATTAATAATTTTCTCTAAAAGAAAATAGATTATATAGGTTTAAATTATTAATGTGGGTTTAAAATATATAATGTGAGTTTGGTGGCAAACTGAGATTGTATCCAAATAAATACTATAATTTCTGAGCAACAATGGCACATCATGTCAGAATTGTTTAGGAAGGATATTGCAACAAGGAACAAAAAAGCAACTCTTGAAGTATGCATGTGGCTTGAATTACAGATTAAGCATAAGCCTGATATACAGCCAAAGAACATGGCCTATTCATTATATTATTTACACTGATATTCTCTCTCCAGGGGCTGATCTTTCTGATGCTGATCTAAGAGGTGTAGACTTCTCCTTGGCCAATGTGACAAAGGTGAACTTTGATGGAAGATTTTAATTTTCTATTTGATTTATAAGAAATCCTTCTGCAGTTTTTTGTGTTTTCTATTTTCAATGAGAATTTAGATGTTCTTTGCTATCAGGCAATCTGTTAATGCAACCTGGGTTGGTAAATGGTGAAAAGTGTAGATAGGGGTGGGGCTTAATAGTCTTCCCGGTAATATCCTAATATGTACTTACTTGGACAGTGTGTCTGAAGCTCCCATTGCTGGGAGTTATCCGATTATAGCGTGGAATAATAAGCTGAATGAGGAGATAGTTCTGTGTGTAGCTAGCAGGTTTTACCATACTGTGTTAATTTTTTGGCACTGCCTCACTATCATAATAATCAGTATTGTCATTTTGAGATGCATTGAGAATGAATTTGGTTGATCTTTCAGTCAAGTTAATAGGACCACCATCACAACTTGAACAAAACAGATAAGTCTATCTGACAGGGATAACCTGTAGATTCAGCAGTGGAAAAGGCTTTCCTCTACCAGTTTAGTAGAACCTTATAAAATTTCCAGATTCCCTTTCTAAAATCTGTTAGTTTTCACCCTGACTCTATTGAGTTAACTCCCGAATCCCTGTCCCTTGGTCAATGGCTCAGGTTTTGGTGGTAACCATCCATTTAGGATTCTAAAAGGCCCAAGGTTCAATTGTTTCCAAGCAAAGAACATAAAGAATGACAAGTTTCCATAACGTTTTCTAATGTTCTTACACATGCATGTACCATTTCTGCAGGCAAATCTGAGCAACGCTCTCTTGGAAGGTGCACTTGCCACAGGCAACACATCTTTCAAAGGATCAAACATTACGGGTGCAGGTAATACATTTGCTCAATCATGATATTTTTGATAGCCTTGACTTAGCCCTTATCATTTGGAACTTCATCTCAAGGTGTGCTCGAATCCATGCGAGCTGTGTTTAGTACTACTAAAAGAAAATGTGAATTTAGAAAACAAAGCAATTAATTTTTGCACCTCGGTGTGGAGTCTAGTAATCTCTCCAGAATGCCTTCAGTTTTTCCTAGTTTCCGTACTGAGGAGTGCCTTTGAGCCTTAATATTCTGTGGAAAATATAATGGAATGTTTGCATTTCCTTGGGGCAAACCAAGCGTAGCTTTAATGTGTTTTTTTCTTTTTTTCTTAAAATCAAGCACATAATCAATTTTGAATGATTTGCTCTCTGTGTGGTCAGACTTCACAGATGTGCCTCTGAGAGAAGATCAACGGGAATATCTTTGCAAAATTGCTGATGGGTAAGATAACTTATTTATTATGCATATTCATCTTCACAAAAATGCTTCCTTTCTAATGAATCCACTGTTTCTGTTAACAGGGTAAACCCAACAACTGGAAATCCAACGCGTGAAACCTTGCTTTGCAATTAATACATCATTGACCAAAATATAGGTTGATCAAATTGTAACAGAGGTAATTACTTGATCTGCAGAAGCTGCAATTTTCTCAAATGGAGCTTTGTTACCTAATTTGTTGTAACTATGCCAGCCAGCCAACCAGCCATGATTTATATTTATATTCTTAAAAAATAGAAAAGAAAAAAAAGTATGTATATTTAATTGAAATTTCAGTTTGTGTGTGATCACCATAGTCTGAAGCTTAGGCGAGAGAAACTCTCCTGCAACGGGGATGGTAAATTCCCGGTTAATAACACAATGATATGTGGGATAACTTTTCCACGTGTCATTATGTTATTGGCCAGAAATAGCTGTTATCCTCGTTACAAATTAGTTTTTTTGGAGGCTGAGGGATCAGTCAAGCGAACACTTATCTGCTCATTATTTCTCCATTGACAATTAAGCCAGTATCGGCATCACCTTTCACCAGATATTGCGTCTTCCATTTATTGCAATTTTGGCTGAGTGAGGTCGGGTCACCATAGCCTGCAGCCACCTCTCTTTTCTGTTCCTTATTCTTTTTTTTAATGTATTGGGTTTATGCTTTTGTGTGCTTTGCATCACCACAGTAAACTGCTTTTAGCTTTCAATTGGTTCCACTGATAAGATTAGCGAATGGCATAAGCACGTTAAACCACTTTAGTGTGATGATATCCAACTGATTCAAATATGAAATCCCATTAGCACTTAATCAACCTGCTTTCATCACAAAATGTAACTTCTCTCATCATAGTAGCTCCATTTTTTTTTTTCCTTTCCTTTCCACATTTTCTCGTTTATGATGACCAGCGATTCCTTATCAAGGACAGTCCCTAGAAGGGACTAACTTGGGCTATAGCCCGGGTGAGTTGTTATGTTATTAGTCTAAAATTTAACTTAGCCCACTCATGCTTACTAATGACAATCATACCATGCTCACATTCAAAGACTCACAGGCTCATCAACACTCTAAGATGAGACAAACTAATGAATTGAATTCTTTTTTACTATTCCAGGACATTCTTGTGTAGGACATCTCTGTAAAGTTCTCTCTAAAATGAAAAGTATACGTTATTACTTTTTTAGCCCACTGCCAACTTCTTTTTATTTATATTTATATTTTTTTTTATGAACAGTCTATTGCTAATTTTCCTTTCACTGATAACCCTCTTCACACATAATCCCTTTAAGTGAAAAAAATAAAAGAAATAAAAGAACGAATTGGTACGCAACAAGAGTTGCATCTTTATGTTCCACTCAATTTTGAAATCCTGAATCTGCCCTTGTTGCTTATGCTTTTAAAATCACTAAAGATGCTTTCAAGCATCTGCAGCTGATCTTTTCCACCTATACGCACAAACTTTTTTAAAAGTTACCCTTGAGTTGACAAATGCAACAACACCATTCGCTTGGGCGGGAAATTGAGCATGTCGTATGCTCTCTTCATTGATAGTGCGGGTGCTTTTATAGCCACAATTCGTCAATGTGCAGGTGCGTAGGCTTGTGTTATTATATGAGTGGATTGAGAACACGTGATCACCTGATTGTCTTACTTGAGAATTTCTCGACATAAGAATTTATCGGGATTGAGAACACGTGATGACCTGATTGTCTTACTTGAGAATTTCTCGACATAAGAATTTATCGGCCGTAAGTTTTAATTGACACATCAAATAGTGAGATTGAGAGAGAGGAAGGGAAAAACAAAGGAGAGTTAAAGTGTGGACTAATCTAAGCCTTGGTATTATTAGACTTGAATAGTTACAGGAAGGCAATATTAATATAGCTCATTGACTGATCTATAAGTACGTACGTAGTATATATGCTAAGGCCAAAAAGAAAAAAACCTCTATAATATTTTGTAATCTCACAGCACAGAATGCCATCCTAAACCCTCTACATAAAAATAGATTCAGAGGGTCTGCATGCCCTAATCCTAATCTCCATACTGACATGCCAGAAGCCGCCAGGATTCTTAATCTCGGAGCAGTCTCTTCGCGGAGCCTCCTCCTGCTCAACACCATCAAATCAGAACCATTAAAATTTAGATTAGACCACTAATCACAAATTAAGCTCAAACCATATTATTTATGAAAAAGGAGCAATATATGATTTATGAAAGTGGGGTTACCTTTGTCCAATATTGAGGGTCCATCTTGTTTGAGGAGACTATAATCTTCTGCATTGCCCTTGCATGGATATACTCTGCTTTATCACATTCCTTTCCTTCATTGACCACAAACCTCTTATAAGTAGTCACAGTGAGCCCACTCTTACTAACCTTAACATGGTCCAAGAAAAAAATGAGCGGCTGCTGACACGGGTCAGAACTCATGGGTCTGGTATTGAATGTGAAGGGTCCATCATTCCAACTCCGCCATGTCTTAAACGTCCGCAACGGGGTCTGAAGATCCAGGGCTGCCACCATTGACGGGTAAAGCTGAATGGTGTAGCCCCAAGAAATGGACATTGACATTGACCATTTACGCCTGTGATTGTAGCAGAAACTTTGTTGTAGAATCCGGCCTGGGTCGACCCGATATGCACGGAGAAGAGTTTTGACTGAGCCTAAATGGTCCTGGTCTGGGAAGAGGGGTTTCAAGGTATCCAGGTGGTGGAGCGACACAAGTGGTGCCAATGGGTGCGCAGCTAAAATCCCATAGGCGTCCCCTCTGATATCAAACTGAAAAAATACCACAACATACCAAACGGGTCACATTCATTTTCACAATGAAAGAACTATAACAAGCATTCTCTCTAAGCCAGCAATCATGCGGATTAGAGTCCAAGACATAGGAATTGAACACATTAATCTAAACATGTGGTCCAAAAACTCAGCCACCAACCATGTGGATAACTAATTACTGCTGTAAAAAACGACTGGAGAAACTTTAAAAGTAGTACCATTCGGTCATTGTCCATGGACGAGGTGGAAGCTGAGTAACATGATACACAAGGACCAAGAGGCTTTTAATTTTAATTAATTCCACCGGAGCCCCCATAGAAAGCTCAAACTTGCCAATGTGGTGGGTTGGAATGTTTTAGACTGACAGGTGGAAGAAATCATTTGCACAAATTTGTTGCTACCTACTTCTTTGAATTTCAAGACCTCCAAATTCCAAAATTTCAAAGGAAAGTGCTTAAAGACAAGAAGACGAGCGATTCCATGGTCATTTTGTTGTTCTAGGCCACCTTTACACTAATCTTTGACATGTGTCCAACTTTTTTGCTAAACAGGACAAGTGAACACATGCATGCAGCCTTTAACATCCTCATATTATATTAAATACACATAACAACCATAAAACCTACCAACAATAACATCGTTTTGCATATCATGCTTTGCCACGTGCCATGAGAAGAATATTGTTTAGTAGCTTAAAATATACCATTTGGAACAATGACGGAATATATATGCCGTTCTCAACGGGGTGTATCCAATTCAAACTTTTAATGACTTTTATAGAGTTTAAAAGTCTGGAGGTATTCAATTTAGACTTTTAAAGAGTATATAAAAGTCTAGTGGTATTCAATTGTGACTTTTAAAAAGTATTTAAAAGTTTGGTGGTATCCAATTATGACTTTGAAATAGTATTTAAAAATTTGTTGGTATCCAAAAAGTTAATGATTTTTAAAAGGCTTATTAAATGAATTACTTTTCCATACTTTTAAGACTAATTGTTAAGAGCAAAAGTCTTGCCAATTTACTAGTGACTTTTATCAACTCTATGAAAGTATTTAAGAATTTGTCAACTCTATGAAAGTCACTCACTTAAAAAAAGTCTTTATAAGTATGAATTGTCCCCCATCTTGATCTTGTTGTCGCATTACAATTTATATTTTTTTACGCAACAATTTGTAATCTATAAAATTTGAACCCGAGACCTCCTTCAACACGGTATCGCTTATTAATCTAATATCATTGTTATATTATGTTGCCTTAAGTTCAAATATTTTTCATGATTTGTTTTTTTTCAAATGATGGGTTATCAACTGAATCCGTTCCAAGAAATTATGGGTTCATATATCTTTTTTATGTTGATTGACGAGGTGAGGTGTCGGATTTAACATGGGCCGTTCAACCCAATTCAAATCTCAGTCACACGTGGCAGAAATCCAAAGACCACTCACACCCGCCGTTAAATTTCGGACATCAGCAAACAAAAACTGTTTACCGACTCTCCTCCAGAGTCTTTTTCTACAAAGTGATACCACCAGATCCCGCCACGTGTAACCGAAAAAACACACACAATCAATCACGACAAAAGTAACGTACCTGGTGGAACCCACGCAGTTTAGTGAGCGGCACACCCATCTCGCTCACGCAGCCCCACACCCTCTGATCAGAGCCGTAGAAATTGTAGTACCTCTCCAGACAGCCGTCCATCCGCTCCACCAAGCGCGCCGCGAGCGGGTAGCTGATGGCGAACCCACCGCCACCAAACGCCATCTCGTACGCGTGCATCACGTCCTGCTCGACGCTCTCCGAGTTCCCTCCAATGTAGTACATCCGATTGTGATCGTACCTCGCTAACACCGAAACCAAGTTGTGAGTGAAAAACACCGTATCGTCGTCTCCCATCACGAACCACCTCACGTTGGGCACCCGGAGCTTGAAGCTCTCGTACACAATCCGGGCGATACGAACCGCGGATTGCGAACTCGAGTATTTGAACCGGGTCCAGTCCTCCGAGACCCGGTACGGAATTGAACCCGAGACGTTGCTGGTTTGGTTATCGGGTTTCGCGTCGAGCCAGACGAAGCCGCGTGTCGACTTCGGGTCCCACCAGAGATTGGTGGAGCGGCTCCGCTCTCTCCACGTGGCGATGGAGGCGCCGATGCCGAAGAGAATGTGGGAGATATTAGTTCGTTCATGTCCGGAAGTTCTGAACTCGGGTTGGGCTTGGGTGCGGGAGGGGATGGAGAGCCAATGGGACTTGGGAGAGAAGGCGGAGAAGATGGCGAGTGATATCGACGCAAGGAAGCAGAGGAGGAGACCCACGCGCAGGGAGAAGACCAAATAGTCGCCGATTTTTTCCGGGAATGTGAACAAGTTGGAAGCTTTGAGCTGGTCCGCCCGAGTCGGGCTCGTTGTCTGCATGTTTTTTTATTTTTGCACAAAACCCCCCGGAAGAATTCTAATTGTCGGAGCAGACCCCCCCGGAGAATCATATATTTACGAAAACTCCCCGGCGGATGAAAAAGCTTTCATGTACGCCCCCAGACTCAGAAGAATTCTGATATCAGAGCGTCACAGGGCTAGAAGCTTCGGTTTTCAGATGGGTAGGAGAAAAGTGGGGGCATGAATCCGTATGAAAAAGCGTACGGAAAATAGTAAGAACAACTAGCTCTGAGAGAGAGAGAGAGAGAGAGATAGAAAAGGGATGAGAATGGTTATGAATGAAGAAGAAAAGATATATAAACCAAAAGAGTGAGAAAGAAGGTTGTGATTTTGTACGTGTGCTGGCTTTTTTACAGTTGAGTTTTGGGTGCTTGCGCTCGGTTGGGGCTGGCTTTTTTACAGTTTACAGTTTTACAGAGATGGGAAAAAATGGGTACGGTTTATGCTGGCAAGGTTAACAAAATTTACGCAATTTTAGCAGTGTCATCCATTTCGTTTTACGATAGGTGTAAATATTGTAAAATTTTTAGATCTTACTAGAATCAATATATAGAAATTACCGACCAGAACACAAAGTTGTGTTAAAGTTTAGGCATATAACGTTAAGAATGTTAGATATCAATCGGCATTATGCATGTATCAAAGATTTAACTTCTTGTTTTTGCTCGACCGACATTATTAGGGTTTTTATTACGTGTCAACTAAAATTGGCAAGTTACTAATGTTTTGTTTGGAGCAGAGCAAGAATATCTTGGAAAATCTTGTTCCATCCCAAAATATCAGAATTGACGGGCTTGATATTCATTCAATAACTCCAATTCTTCATTTGTTTTACAAGTTAGGCAAAGAATCTATCAATTTATTTGCATTTGTCGTATAATAGAAAGACTTTCATGCAACGGGAATAATTTTTGTTATTTTTAATCAATAACGCAATGACATATAAGATAATTTCTTCACGTGTGATTGTGTTATTGATTGGAGATAACAAAACAGTGATATCCTCGTTACAACTAAGTTTTTTTTATTGTATACAATCGATTTCTCACAATCGGATGTTGGTGTTGGATTTTGAAAATGACTATTGCAATGCCAATGTAACATGTGAAATCCATCAGGCCATGCCTTTTGTTCTTCTTTTTTCTTTTTCACATTCTACTCAAACAATTTAATTATAAAATCTTTACATTTTAAACCCCTGAATTAATAGCCATCATTGACTCAAAAAAGTTTCCGTATAACTTGTGGCAAATAAATTAGGTGAAAATGTAGAAAACTAAATCCAATTGAATCAACCCATTCAATTCGCAAGAATTATCATAGACTACAGGACAGGTATTTAATTCTCAACCCAAAAAAGAGAGATTCGGTGAACAGAGAAATCACCATATCCTTGTTTTTCTTTTTACCTGCACCATGAACAAACCCATTTTCATTTCTTCTTTTTTTTATTGAAAAAAAAAAAAAGCTTTAGCAGAGATGTTTAGGACGACGAACTCAACAGAATGGAATCATGAGGGAAGGTGATTCCTTCCTTTAAACACTTTGATGATGATAGCGATGGAACAAACTAACACGTGTCTCCGCATACAGGGTTCAAGCCCAAGATTATGGCCTAATTAATTATTTTTCTGATTTAAAAATAATTGTTTCCTCTGTCACAGATTAAACAAATCACCCCGCCATAAGTTGATTTCTTTTTGTGTTTTTTGGTGGGGGTTCGGTAAATTGCCTGGTTTTGAATTGTAAAGCAAATCTGACTTTTCAGTGATTGGTCATCTATGCTAGCTTTACACTTAGCAGAGGAGCACATGTCGATGTCGCTAAACAAACAAGGGATTAGTGGTGACAACAACTTAACTAATGATACCTCAACGTTTTAAGTGAAAACATGTGAATTAGTAACAACACGTATCCTTTTGAAGGGAGACAATTCATATTTCTATGGTTGTACTTCATACGAAAAGTAATGATTTCAATAGTGATTCTGGTGTAGTTAAGGCAATGTAGACATTTTGAGTATGTACAACAAGACGGCAAAGGAAACCAAACAGGACCCAATGACTGGAAGATTACAGGTTTTATGTTGGGCCCTCTCCTCTTTCGGGGTCTAATAAGATTGACTTGCAGGCTAAATAGTAGAGCTCTGTGCAGCAAGCAACAACACGTTCTTTTGTCTGCCCATGGATTGCAAAAATGGGATCTCAATAAAGAGTAAGAAACTGCTGCATAATAACCATGTTTGTACATGGAAATATTAAAAAGAGAAAGAAAAAAACAAAACCCAGAAGATATTGTTTCTGTGTTAGTTGGGTTGCTTGGGTCACAGCACAGGCCTTCTTTTTGTTGGAAAAGTCCAATATAGTTTGAGTTGTGGACCATCTTCTACACTTTGAACAAAAGCCCACCTTTGAATTTTGTTACATTGGGAGAAAAGAAACCCTGAGGTTTCGATCCTGGGTGCCAAGCAGAGGGAGAAGAGGGAGGGCCACAACCGTTGTAGTAACCTGCTTCACAATATGTTGGTGTCAATTTCAACTTGTAATTTTATTCAATACATCTAAATCAATTTGGCAGTTTTTGCCTTTTGCATTGGCCTTATTAGAAATACATGTGTTCGTTTTTTTTTTATGTAAATGGAAAGAGACTGTGGGAAAACCCTAGTCCTCTCTCTCTCAAAAAACACTATAGAGCCGTTTTCAAACTTAATATGCGGACAACACATACGTGAAGCCAACTCCTTATAAACTCAGGCTATAAGTTCCTTAACTTTTCAATGTTGGACAAACACTCTCAACGTTAATTTATTTGTTATAATATGAATAAATAATATAATTGATGTATTATGGACTTAAAGTATATAGTATTAATCAATAAATATGCATATTATGACAAGAAATGATTGATGATATTATACGATAATGTGACTGTCACACCGAGAAATTACTCGTACACTAGAGCTTTATAAGTTTTATATATATAACGGAATATACATGATCAATGATTCTTACGAAGATTCACTGTATACATAACATGTTTGCATGTTTGCTTCTTTCAGTGACCAAGTGTCACGTCATGGCTAGCTAATACCATACACATGAATCTATATGACTCGACTCTATCTCTAATCAGTCGGCCAGATAGAATATTAAAATTACACATCCCTAATTATTTAGTCTATCTTTAATTTAAAAAGGTTTACTTAAAATTATTTCCTTGTTGTTTTGTAATCAAGTCATGAACATCACCGTGTTCTCATTCGAATTTTCTTTCTCCACAAGTTGAGAATGAAGACAATTTAGGTAGAGCTCTATAAGTAGAAGACAATCTATATAGAACTTTTTATTTTTATTTATTTATTTATTTATAATCTTAAATCAGTCAATGATTTTAATAATTGATGCATATTTTATGTTCCTCTTTATTTGTTTAGGCTTTTAGAATTATCCAATATTGACCGAACCAAAAGAAAAAGAAAAAAACATTTGGAATCATACAACTTCTGGCCGCTACTTAAATGAAAACAGAATCAAGTCCAGCAAATTGTCTCACTCTAAGGTCCTAGCTAGCTTGAGTATTATACGTACGATACCTACCATGAAAGCTTTTTTGTCTCTCAAGGCCAACAGTCTAATCCATAATTAAACTGCTATTAAAAATTTATTACAAACAGTACGGATGTCCGGACGTTATTATCTTGTAGACACCATTTATTTTCTACACTCCTCCATGCTTTCTTTATTGTTTACAATAACGTCTGTGCTGTAATAACGTTTGAATGTCCGCATAAGAGAAGAACTGTATCATCATCCACAGTCAAATAGTACCAACCACATGAGGCTGGAAAAAGTTGATAGTTGGTCTACAGCCCAACTGTGTCAAACATGAGATTTGACCATTCAAAGACTTGTAATTTTATTTATTTATCCATACCTTGTGGTTGTTAATTAACTCCACTCAATACGTTAATTTTGGTCATTGTGTGGCAGGTGGCTATCTACTGTCTACTTTTAATTCCAGCAGTCCCATAATAAAAACATATAATATATTTGGGTCTTAATTAACCTCTAATCACTTTGTAAATTTGGGATTTTCCCATATGAGCCTGAAATCCTCCATACAGATTAGACACAGTGCACCAACTCTTGAGAAAACTTAGCTATATGCATGGCCAATGCTTTTGAAGCTAGGTAAGTAATTAATTAATTTTATACAATGCCTTGGAGAGAAGAAAGTTGTAAGAGAAACGCAATATATAATCTTACCAACTTGTATTAGTGACCAATTTAATAATTAATATATAAGTAATTAACTTGTCTTGACCTTTTTTTTTTCTTCTACTGAATTCATCGAAAGGAAATTTAATGGATATTTTAATATTTACTTAGATAACGAAACTATATAGGTAAGCACTGCCAAGTCTTATCTCTGAAATATGTGAGTTGTAGTAGCTAGTTTAAAGTAAAAATTAATTCATTATTTTTATGTTCGTGTAAAAGAAAATGTCTTTGTTGTTTGTTGACTTGTTAACTTGGCGTGATATGGGAGGAAAATTACAAAGAATTTCTCAACACACGTTCACTACAGAGAGAGACAGTAGGAAGAAATTTGAAGTGATATCAAATCAAGACTTGGTCCTTTCAAATAAACAAGCATGAGATCATGTGAAGTTTATGACAATGATGCTTGCTTCGATCACTAAATCAATTCAAATGAGCACGATGCACGTGAATTGTTTTTTTATTTCGTCTAAGGAACATTATAGATGTGATAACTAGTGCAAAATATGAGAGTTTGGAGCAAATGTAATGTAATGGTTTGGAGCAAATGCTCCCTCTTTTTTCCCCAAAAAATCATGGATTCGAGTTCTAACATCAGTGTAGTGTATGTCAGTTTAATACATGATGATTATTGTAAATTATGATAACAACTGTTTGTTTGTTATATAGTTAAAAGATTAATATATGCTTTCCCAATCGTTTATATACTTAATAGGAAAAAGTCGGAATGATTAGGACAAATTGCACTGAAATCCATTGTCAAACTATCTGATCTAACCATAGATTCAAGAAAAGACACCTTGTGGACCATGTTATCTGTGATTATATATACCAAGATTAATATATATATTGTTATATCAATTTCGAAATTCACAGGCCTTTGTCTTCTCTGTGTCTTTCTATATATACACTCCTCCTCATGGATTGGTCTCATCTCCCCACTTACTGCAAAGCATGGCTCCTATCCTATATGTTCTTCTAGGTCTCAAAAATAGTTTCCATAGAGCCATCGTGTGCCTCATTTTTATAATAGTAAATGATAGTTTGACGTGCATAAAGTCTAACCCTGGCTTGAAAATTTTCATTTCACGGCAGCAATAATATAATTAACAATATTATTTTTACCTCCAAGTTCCAACCTAGCTAGGAAGGCATTCGATCATTATTATGCGTGTATCATAATATCAATTATCAATTCATGATGATTCGTTGGTGTTTTCATGCATGTGGATCAAATCAAATGCATGACATAAATGGGCCCCTCTATAAATTGTCAAAATAATACTGGAGACAATGACTATGTAGCAAACGAGCTAGAAACCAAAAGAGTAGCTTCATTGCTAGAGCCAAATTAGAGGAAAGTAGGAAACCCACGGCGTAAAGCCTATTACCAAGACCTTTTCAGCTGACCTCTTCTCTTACTCATAGATTCTCAAGTGCCCTTCATTCATCTCCTAATATTACAAATTAAACAGGCCAACTGGGGGAGGGAGGAGGGTTCAAACTCTGACTCTGGGTGTAGTGGTAAATACTGCATGCGCTCTCATCTGACGTCACTGGAGCTATAAGCCCGCATCGTACTAAATATTAAATTTATTCTCTCTCAAACAACATTTGATCACATGATCTCATTTATATTTATAGCTCTGGTTTAGTTTGTTAGGCTGATCAGACTCTCTCTCTCTCTCTCTCTCTCTCTCTCTCTCTCTCTCTCTCTTTGTGGTGGGCTAGCTTTGTGGATGGAACAAGCTCAGTGTTTGGTGTGGCAAATTAGCAGGAAAGATCAGATCTTCAAGTGCTCGCCACCATCACCATCATCAATGAACTCAACAACATGGGAAGAGAAGGCTTTTGCTGCAGATGCAGCTGGGCATGGTCCTCTTGGGGGTTGTATATGGCCTCCAAGATCTTATTCCTGCAGCTTTTGTATGAGAGAATTCAGGTCAGCTCAAGCCCTAGGGGGCCACATGAATGTCCACAGGAGAGACAGAGCCAGACTTAAGCAATGCCTTAACCCCAATAACACTATTCACCATCATCACCACCATCATAGCCAGGAGGCCCATGATCGTCATCAGCTTTCTAAACCATCTGATCATGATCATGATCATCATCATCAACCTATAACTTCCTCAATATCATGTCCTTTCTCATCACCTTCTAGGGCTCCCTCAGCTTTAGTCTCTATTCAGAAGGAGAATTCCTCAGGTGCTGAACGCGCTTTTCTCTCTCATCATTCTGCTACTTCTGCTCCATCTTGGTCAGATAATTCAAAGCCTGATCATCAATTGGAAAAGAATATCATGACCAGAGAAGAAGAAGATTCTAGGTGCCTGCTAGGTAGTTATGATCATGGTGATTTTAATGTTGAGACCGATTTGTCTGTGGGGTTAAATATTTCGGTTGTTAGCCGAAACAGATCACAAGGTGGGTCTTGTGGGGAAGAGGCAAGCATCAGTTGTAAAAGGCCAAAGACTGCTACTGCAGCTATTTCTTCATTTCCATTTTTTCTCCAATCAGAAGCAGAGGTGACT
Organism: Prunus avium; assembly: GCF_965620075.1. NCBI lineage: Eukaryota > Viridiplantae > Streptophyta > Magnoliopsida > Rosales > Rosaceae > Prunus > Prunus avium. Next base: position 39,456,622 of record NC_142285.1, read on the forward strand.
GGGCTTATGGCTAGCTCCTCCATGGAAGATTTGGATCTTGAGCTCAGGCTTGGTGACCCTCCCAAGGTGAAATGAAAGCACTTGCAATGCAATTGTATGGGCTCATGGTCTTATGTTGCACTATTTTTTTAAATTAATCAGAAGAAATTTTAAAGGAAATCACTTTCTGCGTTTACTGTTTTTCCATCTCTTTCCTGGCAAACCCATCCTTTAGATGATTCAAGGGAAATCAAGCATGCCAGCTTGAGGTGCACATAATTCAAGTCAAGATCATTAATTGATTGCACTTTATTTTTTATTTTTGTTTGTCTAATCGATATTCATTTGATCAGTTCTGAATTATTATTAGTTACTATACATGGTATTGATGTGATGATAAAATGTTATGCTTGAAACTGGAAGTCAATTGACAGAGAGCATCCATATATAAAGAGTAAGCTAAATCGGTGCTGCTCAATATTTGGCCACTTCCTCCTCCTATATATAGATATATCTTGATGTGAAAACATGATAAAGTCTTGCATTAGGGTTTATGAGGTGTGATGTATATTCCACTCCACCTGTTAGCTATAGATAGATAGATAGATGAAGTTCCAAAGACATATGAAATTCCCATCAAATTTCAGATCTACCAGGTTTGCTGTTCAGGTTGTAAGAAATTATTCAAAGAGGTACACAGTAGTTACCATTAGTTGACTCCCAGTCCTCATACTTGAATCATGAGAGAGAGAGGGAGAGATGTTGCTTTGTGCTTGTTTTCATGTTTATCGCTTTTTGTTTGTTTTCTTCTTCCTGCCAAGTGATGTAAGGGGTGGAAACTTAACTGTATCTGTGAGGTTGTAAATTGGTGAAAGAACTGACAAGTAACTGACATCAAAAGTCACTTCAGCTACAATATCCCAAAGGACTGAATTCAACAGTGCATGCATTGCTAAAGAGAGATCATCAATTAAATACATTACATAGTATAAGATGAAATCAAACCCCTAATAAATTCCAAGTTAACTATTAACCCCTTCTGTGTGGACCTGTTTCTGTTTTTCTCTTCAATTCCATGTCCTTCATTCTCTCTATAATCTTCCAAAATAGTCCACCAACCCTATGGGAATCAAATTCAATTAAATTAATACAAACCCACGAGAAAGTAAAATTAATACCATTTTATTAAAATGGCATCCCAGACAGAAACAAAACTCACATCAATGGCACTATTCACGCGTCCCTTGTTTTCACTTTTGGAACGATTCTAGCTACATGTTGAAACCCACAACGACAAATGGCCAACCCTAGAAGAACTATATATAGTTTTTTTTTCATTTCAAAAACCCTAGCTAGGCTCCTCCTATCTGGTTAGAGTAATGTGGCACTCTGGAATATACTAAAGCCACCATTATAACACACCCATGGTTTGCTGCAGAATACACGGGGATGTCTCCAGGAATTTCAACTGTGTTTTATTTCAACTTTTTCTTTATAAGGCAAATTGATGATGAAACATCGCTGGCTTTTGACTTAATGTTCTTGGCAGAGATCTGGAGGGAATTTATGTTACCCCAACAATATTTTTTCCATTTTTGGGTGATGGAAATGTAAGACTCTTTCCATGTACACTTGAATATATGAACATATTTTTCGAGGAGGGGTAATGGGTAAATGGGGGTATGAAGTTTGCTTTTACTTTGGTATCGATGAGGTATCTGTTTTTGTGTAAGAAAGGGTTAAAAAGGAGACCATAATTGGGGCAGTGTCTGGTCTGGTTTCTGGCTGTTGAAGTAGTTTGGTTGGTCTGGTTTTTGACCTTTTGTAACATTTATCGAGGTCTGAATATTAAGAGTAGCTGTTTTTTTTTTGTTGTTGGTATTTTCCTTTTTTCAGTCTGAGAGTGATGAGGTTAATTTAAGGTGCAGTTGGAGAACCAGAAACGCACATGGACATGGAGATGACAGATGTGGTCTGTGTCTGTGATCTGTTTCTTTAATTTGTAACAGTAAATTACAAGGGAATGAGGAGATGTTGTAGAGCTCAGTTAGTTGAATTGGTTGTTGGTTTCAGCTTGATGTGGGAGAGCTTTTTGGACAAATTGGATGGTGATGTTCATAAATGGATTGGTTAGTTGGTTACTTGGTTTTGGTGCTTCGTTTTGCAGAGCTTTCCATTCCATTTATACATAAGGGCCGCTTATTGGGTTTTCCTAGATTTTGCAAAAGCTTGATTTGGGCCAAACACCCTAGTTAGCTAACCCTATCTCAATTGTACGTATAATCATTTTGGCCCATAGAGCTTGCAACTTGTAATCTTTTTTCTTGTTATGTATGACATTTTGGCTGACCAGAATGCACTATACATTTTTTAGTACAAATGATTGTCTAAACTGGGGAGGTGGTTTCTTACACACACTATTACGTTGTCATTGGAATTCAAACTTGAGACCATTAATTTATAAGTTAAGGCATTTTCCACTGGGCTATATCTTGTTAGCAGAATGCATTGTACTTTAGGTTATATGGTTGGGAGGCAATAAGAAATTTGAATTTATCAACAAAAATGTTTGCGCGTATTTATTTTATGGTGAGAGTCTCTAACAAGTAATGCATGTAACCCGAACACCAAAAAAAAAAAAAAAAAAAGGGGGCAATTACAAATAGTTTTTTCCTTTAATTATTGATATTTGAAGGACATCACATAATCTATATATATAAAGCAAAAGCCAAAAAATGGTGAAATATTCAAAATACCAGAAAATGCCCTTGATTAATGCAAATATTAAGAATTGAAATTATTAATTAAATAAGGATAATATAGTAAATTCACACTTTTTTATATTAAAAAAATTAAAATTAAAAGAAAAATCAGATAATGGATCCTCTTTTTATGGAATACAACTACCCATTATTATTTTTAATTCTAAAATAATTTTAAAATAAATTAAATTTTAAAAAAAAAAAAATCTCAAAAGCGCTTGCGGAGAGACTAGTGTCAGATTTCTCTCTTTGGTATGAAAAGCCTTGATGATAATTACGATTCATAAGACAAATTCAAATTAGAATTAGAATAATATTTGTGCCACATCATTTTTGTATTATTATAATCTTATATCCCTTGGAGTGGCTGTTGGCCATTGGAAACTTTGCGATCACTTACCAGTTCGGTGAAGTAGCTTGTAAACCGCGAAAATGGCTAAGGCAGAGAGCAGCCTCCCAAACTCCAGATGGTCTCTCAAGGGAATGACTGCCCTCGTCACCGGTGGCACTCGTGGAATTGGGTCTCTCTCTCTCTTACAAAATTCATCAAATGGTCTCATGGGATTCTTTTAAGATTGAGCTTTTTGGTTGAAATTAATTATATTGATTTCGATTTGTCGCTCTTTTTCAATTCAGGTATGCCGTGGTGGAAGAGCTAGCTGGGTTTGGTTCGTCTGTGCACACCTGTTCTCGGAACGAAGCAGAACTTCACAAATGCTTAAAGGAATGGAAGGCTAAGGGCTTTCTGGTCACTGGGTCTGTTTGTGATGCCTCGTCTAAAACGGAGAGAGAAAAGCTCGTGCAGCAAGTGGCTTCTTCTTTCTATGGCAAGCTCAACATACTTGTAAGTAACCCTCTGTTTACTTTGTGCTATGGCTGCTTGTATAAATGTCACAAAGAAAAGAACTTTTTAATGTTTCATAGCCTAAGTAGAAATGGGTTGTGGTTATGACTTCAATTCTCAAATTAAAGTGTGTCTTTTTATGAGAAAGAAAAAGGGTTACATTGAATGTGATTGTGGGCGTAGGTAAACAATGTTGGGACAAACATCAGGAAGCCAACTACTGAGTACACTTCTGAAGAATATTCGTCACTCATGACTACCAACTTAGAATCCACATACCATCTTTCCCAACTTGCACACCCTCTTTTGAAAGCATCTGGAGCGGGAAGCATTGTGTTTATATCCTCTGTTGCTGGTTTGGTGAATATAGGTTCTGGGACCATTTATGCAGCAAGTAAAGGTGAGCTATTGCTTTGCTATGGCGTGTCTTATTTTGCTCCATAATCCATATGATGTATTAAATTCGATGAGTGTGAAAAGGCAAAAGCTAAATTCTCTTTTGTTGTCTCTCCTCTTCTCCATTTTCAGCTGCAATTAATCAGCTTACAAAAAACCTGGCTTGTGAATGGGCAAAAGACAATATCAGGAGCAATTCTGTCTGCCCTTGGTATACCAGAACCTCACTTGTGGAACATGTAATACTCTTTCCTTCTTGTGGTCATTTAGGTGATATACATATATTTCAATATTACTTCAATTACAACTTTTTTGTGTTTGCCTAAATGTAATCCATAGGAGTATGTTATAGCATGTTTATTCAGCATGAAGATGCACCCACAAAACCTAAGACTTGTTTCTCCCCCTATAATGGGAATTACATTGAAAGTGAATATTATTAGAGTATGTAGAGCTAGGATTGTGACAAGTGTCACTTAGTCATTGACTGATGTTAGATTAGTTAGTAAGCTGTTGTAATCAGTTAGAGCCTTATAAAGCTTAACTCTCTGTATTGTAGAGTAATCTGAGAAATAATACAGAAAGGTTCATCTTCTTCTTAATTCTCTCTCTATTTTCCCTTTCGTTAACATGGTATCAGAGCAAGGCTTCACGTGTTGGGCCTAACGGCCGCATGTGCTCCCACGTCACCCAATATGTGTTGTCCACGTGTTAGGCTTGAAAGTTCGCCACACGTGCGGGGGTGTGTTGAGAGTATTTGTCCCACATTGAAAAGTTAAGGGACCAATGCATGGATCGATCCTGCATTCTTATGCTTCCGCTTTCTATGCCTTGACATTCTTTTCTAGAACTTCATGGAAATCGACGTCTATATCTGATTCTTCCACTTCATTCTTGAATTATCAATTTCATCAAACTGCCTTCAGTGTTTCTATTCAGCTTGTTATTTGGGATTTTTCAGTCTCATATTTGATTCGAGGACGTCTCAATTGGGTTTTGTTGCTGATTTTGGGATAATACTCAATTGATACTCGGTTTTGGGAATTTTCAATGTACTTGATCAATTCCGAGCTTTTCTGCTTCCCCCTTCCAATCTCTACTCATCTTTGTTCCCTTGCTTCTGGTTCTTTGGGTTTTCTTTCTTCACGATAGTGCCAAGAATTGTTCTCTACACTTTGCCTACTACATGTTCGCTCTATTGCCTCATCGACTGTTCTTTGCAACTCTTTCTTTCTTTCCGTTGTTCAACAAGATGGTGACTCCTACTCAACTTCAACTTGTTCAATCTCCTATTGCAACTCTCATTCCTACTGTTTCTACATACATCTGTGACAGTCAAGCTTGATGATACAAATTATTGGACTTGGCATTTCCAAATGAATCTTCTTCTTGAAGGTCGTGGCCTCTTGGGTTTTGTGGATGGTTCAAGGAAATGTCCTGCACATTTTGATAAATATTTAGATATTGAAGGTGTTGAGATTGATGCTTATCAAGTCTGGAAGATGCACAATCGTGCCTTGATGCAGCTGCTTATTGCAACTCTCTCTTCCACTGCAATTCTGCTATTTGGGTCCTATGGATGTTCTTCTGGTTGGGTATGTCTATTGTTCATCCTCTATCTCTCTGATTTCAATAATTGGAGAATACCTGTAGTCAAAGATTCAAGCTTTCTATTCACCTTTGCTTGCTATAAAATCAACTTCATGTTCTTGAATACATCACCATTGTTCTGTCACAATTCTCTTCTCTCACTCTTCTTATCTCAGGGGACAAGGAATTTCCCATTTCATTCTCTTCTATCTCTTTCTTCTTATCTCAAGGGACAAATAATTTCTCATATCTCGTTCTCTTCTATCTGTTTCTCCAATCTCAAAAGGAACAAACTCCTTTCTACAGTCTCTAAGGGAAAGAATTTATTAATTCTTCCTCTTTTCTATCTTCTTTCTACAATCTTCAGGGAACAAAAGAATTTCCCACTTCTTCTTGCTTTCTATCTCATTTCTCTAAATTCTCAGGGAACAAGAATTTCCCTCTTCTCTTCTTCTATCTCTTTCTAGAATTTCCCTCTCCTCTTCTTCTATCTCTTTCTAGAATTTCTCTCTTCTCTTCTTCTATCTCTATCTCGATGTGGGGGTCTGATTACATCATTGATTTGGAATAGAGTTGGTACTCTTTGCTGGGTTATATGCTTCACATGCAGCTCACTATAGCAGTACTCTTCTATCTCAAGCTTTGGATTGGTGCTCCAAGCAAAACAAATATGTAGTCTACTCAGCTTCAACTACAGCACATTCAAGGCTTTTCTACTTTTTTGGTTTAGAACAGTTAATCATTTGTGATTCCTATACTCTCTCTGGATCAGTGGAAGGTTTAGCATGTCTTCATTGGAGGAACAGTGATGGCCTGGAGTTGGTACTTTTTTTTTATTTTTATATGTGTCAATTTGGCCAACTTTGCTGGGTTATGCTTAACATGAGTACTCTTATGTCTCAAGCTTTGGATTGGTGCTCCAAACACAAGAAAAAAAAAAAAAAAAAAGCCTACTCTGCTTCGACTATAGCAAAATTCAACGCTTTTTCTGCTTCTTTGGTTTAAGCATTGTTCCAATCTCATGGTTGGATTCTCCACCCATGATCTTGCGGGGGGATGTTAGAGTATGTAGAGCTAGGATTGTGACAAGTGTCACTTAGTCATTGACTGATGTTAGATTAGTTAGTAAGCTGTTATAATCAGTTAGAGCCTTATAAAGCTTAACTCTCTGTATTATAGAGTAATCTGAGAAATAATACAGAAAGGTTCATCTTCTTCTTAATTCTCTCTCTATTTTCCCTTTCGTTAACAAATATGTTAGTTCATGCTCAGAATGAGAATCTTATGGACTGGATAATGTCCAGCTTCAATACGAAAAATATAGATAGAGTAATTGACATGCTTGTTACGTCATGTTCAACTTATAACAGTGGCAAAAGACATTCTGAAAGAATTTATCGAGTATCAGTTCAGCTCAATTATAGGACTTCGGACAATATCTCAGGTTGAACAAAGGTACGATTTTGTAGACCCCACCGTGGGAGCTTTATACCTATATCCCAATCTTCAAATATACTCACCCATCTCTTTCAAACCCTACCAGGGCTTTTCTTGCAAGTGTTATTCGATAAGTACTTATTTTGGTGAGACAGAAATTGCTGAGGCCTTTGTGCACTCATGTGCCAAAGGTTCTGAAACTTCTGATGAATTTAGAGTTATACACCATACTTGAAATTGAGAACTACGTCAACAAGGGTTGGTTGAATTGGTAAGGATTGTTCTCTTCACTATCAAGGCTTAGGTTCGAATCCCGCTGCCGAAAATCCCTCTTAGTGGGTAATCTGTAAAAACCAAAACAAAGACTAAGACTCCCTCTGTAAGTCCTCAAAAAGATCTTGGTATGCCTTAATCCTAGAATGAAGTAGCCTCCCCTACTCCTAAACTTTCTATTATCGAAATTGAGAACTACAAGTCTGCAATATGTGCGTGATTACGAATTTAAAAATATCCTTGGGGCATGAATGCAAAAAGCTTAATTAGTAATCATGGTTTGCGTATAGGCAGTCTAATCTTTATGTTGGGGGCAATCATTAAGTTTAGATAATAGGGCAACGTCAATGACCAATAGGGCAGACACCCTTTATAAGTTAAGATAATAGATCTCTGTGTATTCTAGTTCAACCGCATCTTTTAATCTTAATCTATACTTAACTTCATGGAGAATATTTTTTGCAGCATATCTCAATAATTTAGTGCAGTTTATATTTATGTGAATGAAACAAAATTTGGGTTTGCTGATAAAAGTATTCAAATTGATGGGTGATGATGTTGATTTTCCATTCATCTGACTGGTTGTCCCCATTGCTACTTTTCAGTTGCTGGATAACAAGGAGTTTTTGGAAGAGATAACCTCACGTACCCCTATTGATCGTGTTGCAGAACCTGAGGAGGTCTCATCTCTGGTAGCCTTCCTCTGCCTACCTGCTGCTTCTTACATCACTGGACAGATTATTTCTGTTGATGGAGGCATGACTGTGAACGGTTTTAACCCCATTAGGCGGCCACTTTGATTTTTGAGCCTCTGTCTCTGTTTCTCATTTTTTTCATGTATTTTTCTGAATCATTTACCCTCCCAGATGCTCAGCCAATGTTTTACCACTTATTAAGCTGAACTGGGCATCGTTTCCTTGTGAGAAACTTTTGAACAAAAATTGTGGTCCTATGTTGGGTCACGTTTTACTTGTACCCTCTGTTTGGTTCTTTTGCCTTCTGTTCTGATCAACAAAAAAAAGCATAGAACTCATAATCTGTTTGGTGGGTGAGAAAAAGAAAGAAAGAAAAATTCAAAGGCACACAGAAAATATCTAATAAGTGGTAGAAAAGAGGCAGGCACACAGAAAACTGTAGAGACAGTAATCTCTTTCTGGTGCAAACATTGAAAAAAAAGAAATTAAATTAAATTAAAAATGAAAGGAAACCCACCTCTACAGGAAAAGACCTCTGATTTTCAAGGCAAGAGTGACGTGGTGAAGTGGGTGTGTGGGCTTGTACGTGTCACCCCACACCAACACAACCCTCCACGTCTCCCAAACATCAAAGAACTTTCTTTATTTGGAGATGTCGTGGTGATGGGTATTTTGGGAATTAGGAAAGTTGGATACGTGTTGTAATCGTGATACGTGTTGCAGCTTACCAAGTTTCGACGGAATTAAGTAATATTTGATATCTAATATTTTAATATAAAAGCCCATAATTGAGTTAGGTCAAATACCTTTTTGCATTCAAATTTAAGTCTCCCTCTTCCTCGTAAGTTAGTTGGAGATGTCAAATACAAAATGCTTATGTACAGTTTAACATCTAATATATTAGTGTGATTTTATGGCTAAAAAAATATTATAATATATGTGACATCAAGCTTTTTGAGATGTTATTTTGACATATCTCTTCCAGTCTTTAAATTTATATAGAATTTGACTACTCGATTTATAAGAATGTTAAGGTAAAAAATCCCACGTTGGAAAGTTTTGATAACCTTGCAAGGGTTTATAATTAGTTGGGCTAATCCCTCATTGCTAATTGGTTTTCAAGAACCTCAACTTCCTTCATGGTACCAAAGCCTCTCTTTTGTTCTTCACCATAAACACTAATGGCACCAAACAACAATTTTGACGTCATTGTGAACTGTGAGAAAAATAAGAAGGGGTAATGAAAAATACATAGCATCCACACTATAATAACATCGAGATGTCTGCATATGGAAAAAATATGTTCATATATATTATATATAAAAAATTATCATGAACCTGTAATTCAAGTCGTTAATACCAAGTACCTAAGATTTTAGATTTGTATTAAAAAAAGTATTAAAAAAAGACATCGGAAGGAAATTGAAAATTTGAGAATTGAGACCTAACCTGTGACCATTATGGGTAAGGTGAACCGTGGTCAGAGAGAGGGGCGTTGAGGTTGAGTTGAGTTTTAGTCAGACAGAGAGGGACAGTGACCGAGTTATTGACCCTTACGTGGCAATGCATCTAGTGGGTAGGTCAGGGAACTAGGATGAAGGAACTCATTGCTTAACAGCCCACACCCCCACGCCTTATACGTGGCACCTGCTCACCTGTTGTTGGAATAATATTACTTTTAGGTCCCTACGCTGCCTCACGTTTTTGAGACGGGCACTACAATCCTTCTTTTTCTCGTAAATGTGTTTTACGTTCATTATTAGGTGTTATTTACTTGAAACTAATCATATTAAGATTCATTTAATATATATCATTTACTAACATGAGATATACTAAAATTTATACTATTTAATGTAAAATTTTGATGAACAGTTTTTGTGAATAAGTAATTATTTTGCTAAATGAAGCATGATAATGTTTCAAGGGTATCTAATTCGAAGAAATAAGCAAGTATATTTGATTCCACATGCCACTTGATACTTGTTGAATTTCATATATATTACGCAATAGTCGATTTCAATTGTGAAACGTGATCTCACATGTGTTTAGATTTTATTTATTTAATCAACGTTTTCCATGAAGCACCCAAAATAATGTGAATAACTTTAAATTATGCGTACAAGCGTCATTCAACGCAAAATCTCCACACAAAAATATGTGTGATATGTAAATTCCAAAAGAAATTACATTTCACCTTACCTTTTTTTTTTTTTTTTTTTGCAGCTAAAAAGAGATTTTGATGTAAATATTTTCTTAGAAAAACAAGGAAAATTCAAAATTAAGGTCTATTGCAAATTTAAATAGAAGTACGACTTTCTAAATCAAGAGCTATGATGATCAATGACCAAATGATATTTAGATTGATCCACTCGTATTATATGAATTCCGAACTTAAAGATAAATGTAGGCTAAGAGTGGATTCATGCAATACCGTATTAGGAAATATAAAAAAAAAAATTCATAATTTTTAACTAAATATCATTAAAATAAAACAAAATGTATTTTTTTTGGTGGAATAATGTGTTGGATCATCGTGGGGTGCTCCAAAAATCAAAATTGACGACGATACGACCCCTCCCTTCTAGGCTTCCGGAAGCGGGTGGTATTGTTATACTCGCAGTAATGCGTGTGGGGGAGGCAACCAGACCCGAATATCGTATTCTGCGATGCCGCCACGTGGAGAATACTCCGAACCCAGTGATTAAAAATAAAACAGAGAGAAAATTAGATAGTAAAATATATTAAAAAGACGAGAGGGGTCGGTCGTTCAAGGACCACATGCGTGTCAGAAAAAGGACACAGCCTACACCTACCGTGTCATCACAAAATTAGGCCACGTATACGTGTCGAAAAGGCAAAGCACGTGTTGAAATATAAGGAAGAGAGAGATGAGATGGACGGTGGAGATGGGGCTTTTGTATTCAGTAGTTCGACGTCATACCAACTGTACAATGTCGGATCCTGCCCGTGATGGTGACGGGCAAGCTGCCCGTGATTAGGCCTGTTGTGGCCCCCAGGTGAAAATGTTGCGGGTGTGCGTGGAGGGTGGTGAGGTGGCTCTTTTTCTCGTATAGAAAAAGCTTCGGTGCACAGGCATTTTAAGGGATCCCACTAAATTTTCTCTCTCGCTATTATTCTCAAAATCCCTTATATTTCTGTAGCCTCATTCCCTCCCTCTCCTCTCAGGTCTCAGGAGTAGAGAAGAAGAGTTTGTTGTGATTTGTGTTGTAGTTTGATTGAGTTTTTGTTTGAATTTCAATGGCTGGAATTTGCTGCGGTGTTGTCGGAGAAGCTGAGGCGTCGACTACGATTGAAGCAAGCTCAAGGAATTCGAGGCGCAGGAGATTGGAGCTCCTACCGCTTAAATACATAGCTGACATGGCCGTGAAACCGTCGACGGTGGAGAACAGCCGGAAGCGGCAGAAGATCGATCTGTGCCGTTCATCGTCGTCGGTGCCACACAACGCAGTGGAAAGCTCCTCGGAAGCGAAATCGAAATCGGAAAGCGAAGGGTCGAAGCTGAACGCGACCGTGCGTTTTGGCGACGATGATTTTGATGCTGTGAATACACGTGGAGATCATCAGGAGTCTAAATCTGTGCGTGTGGACAACGAAGCGGTGCAGGTGCAGGCACTGCAGGGGAGCCCTCGGTTTGGTATGACTTCGGTTTGTGGGAGAAGACGAGACATGGAAGACGCCGTTTCGATTCACCCTTCGTTCTACCAAAACGACGGTCCAGACTCTAATGGAGCCCACTTCTATGGAGTTTTCGACGGCCATGGCTGCTCTCATGTAATTCCACCAATCCTAATCTGAATTCTATACTTCACCGATTCTCCCGCACTTTTTTGTTTCCGATTTTAATTTTTTTTTTCTTATTTTGTTTGGTTTCTTTAGGTGGCCTTGAAGTGCAAGGATCGGTTGCATGAAATCGTGAAGCAAGAGCTCGAAACGGAAGGCGGGTACATACAGTGGAAGGGCGCGATGGAGCGAAGCTTCGCGAAGATGGACGATGAGGTCCAGGAAGGAAACCTGGTTGCTCAAGGCCCGAATTGCCGGTGCGAGCTTCAGACTCCGCAGTGCGACGCCGTTGGATCTACGGCGGTCGTTGCTGTCGTCACTCCGGAGAAAATTATCGTCTCTAATTGTGGCGATTCCCGCGCCGTGCTTTGCCGAAACGGCGTCGCCGTCCCTCTTTCCTCCGATCATAAGGTGAGCTTTGAGTTCCCTCGCTTTTCCCGAGAAATAAAAAAATTGAATTTTCGCGACTTGTTTGAGATCTAAATCTCAAGACCACGAGTTCATTTGAACCGGAGCGCTATGATTAATTTTGTTTTTGGCGCGTCAACTTATTAGCACTGGGGCAAAGACTCAGATGCCTAAATATGCTAATTGATTGCGCGTGCACCACACGTTAGCTAACGTGCGCTTATTTTATTTTGTTATTGCAGCCGGATCGACCCGATGAGCTGGTTCGGATCGAAGCCGCGGGCGGGCGGGTCATCTACTGGGACGGTGCGAGAGTCCTGGGAGTTTTAGCCATGTCGAGAGCCATTGGCGACAACTATCTGAAACCGTACGTGATATCGGAACCGGAGGTGACGATCATGGATCGGTCGGCGGAGGACGAGTGTCTGATTCTGGCGAGCGACGGCCTCTGGGACGTGGTATCAAACGACACCGCGTGCGGAGTCGTTCGCATGTGTTTGCGCGCGCAGAAGACGACTTCGCATTCGGAGTCGTCTGGAAGAGACGCGGCAGTGAGGTCCGACAAGGCGTGTTCGGACGCCTCCATCTTGTTGACCAAGTTGGCCTTGGCTAGGCAGAGCAGCGACAACGTCAGCGTTGTCGTGGTGGATTTGAGAAGACCCGGGAGGTGCTAAATCCGGCGTCGTTTTAATTACATGAAGTATGAAGATGATATAATACTAATCTAGCCAACGGTCATTGGAAGAGGGAAATTACCAGAGTGGCCTTCGATTGTTAATTGTTAGTTGTAGGCTGCTCTTATTTTCTCTTAATTAATTAACAAGTTTGGAGGAAATTTTTATTTTTTTAATAAGGTGTGGTTTGGGGCCTTTTTTCTTGATTTTTATTTTTATTTTAAAAGGTTTTACAATTTCACATTACTGCAGAAGTTTGCAAAAATGTGATATTATACGAAGTTATATAGTGAATATAATTGTATAATAGATTAGTTTTTCTCATTCCCTTCTTGAATTGCACGGTTCCCTTGGTTCGGAATGCAATCAGTTTGGTTAAATGAATGGTTTCCATTTGGTTTTGGAATTAGGCGCAAAAAGTAAACAAGCAGTTGAATCTTGCACCATTCCAAACGGCATGCTATTTACCTGCAAATTTTACAGTCTTCAATACGTGTACAAATATGACGTGCAAATACAAAAAACTAAACCTTACGTGCTACACATGGATAACTAAAGATTTTTAGCTCAAGTAATTGAGAGTAATTATTCATGGACCGAGAGTTCCTTATTCAAATAATTTATAATTTATTAGGAGTAAAGCATTAGGTCTGATGCTTAAGATTCTTGTGTTGTATTCAAGCTCTCAAGCTCTCAAGCTGGTGCTGGGAATATTTGAGTCCATTGAAGATTACAATGGCGATAAGACTTTGGTTGTTTCGGGACCCTATGGCGCCGTGGGAGGATAAATTTGAGGTTCCCTTTCGTCAGCTGAGTGGCCGCAGTTGGATAAAGGGTATGTAGGCGCTCTTTTCATGGCCCGAGTGGGCAGATTTTGGGGGTTCCACCACTCGATTTTTATTCCTCGACAACAATGTGTGGGGCCACACACACACACATCGTCCCACTCAATGGAATGCGGACACGTAGCGTTTGATCTTTGTTGCTGGCCTTGTGGCATCAACATCTCTGAGCTGGCTTAGATCTATTTAGATCTTGATGTTGATGGCCATGGACCCCAAATGTGCCCTCAAAATTAAGGAAAAAAGAAGAAGGGTCTCTCTGCCCTTTTAACAGAACCTCTTTTCTGGGGTTCAAGCTTATTGAGTAACATGAGTTTTTTGTCAATTCACATAAATCATAAAATGGAAAGAAATGAGAGGATGGCATGAAATGTTAGTGCAACTTTCTTGATATAAAAAAGAGAGAGAGAAAAAAGCCCCTCAATGGTCGGCCATGGTTGGCATGATATTTCTTGAGATGGCTAGGCATAGCCATGTTGTTTGCACAATTTAGAGTTTGATTGATATGGACCACCTCATTCACCTTTTTCCTCTTTTTGCTTTTTTGGTTAAATGATATAATGAGAAGAAGAAAAATGAAAACGTTCATTCATACGACTCTTATGTAAGCATTCTATTGCAATAACTGATCACGTGATTAGCACGTAACATGTTAAATGAGAAAAGTATAAATGTATTATATATTAATTTTGTAAGACGAATCACAATTTTGTCATGAATCTTTGACCTTATTATTTTGAAGGGAGGACATATACCATATATATATATATATATTATATTACGAGGTGCACCAATGAAATAAAAAGTTGGAAATAGAAGAACAAACACATATCAGATCTCCGCACCTTAAGGATTTGACTCAACCATAATGCCATTATAATGTTATTGCTGCAGAAAGTTGAAGACCACGTCATTGGTGGAAGGAAAGTCAGAAGATTGATGATATAACTTGGAAACTTATATTCAAGCTGGTTTTGGCAAAACCATGTACTAATTATTATAATATTAAAATTTTATTTATTTTTCTTTTGTATAATAATTCAATCTGCGGCGTGTGGATTATTATCCAAAGGGATGTATTTTTTATATCAAATATAAACTTCAACAATACAATCAAAAACATTAACACGACATCTAAAGTACCAATCTTAATAGTATAAAAAAGTAACATGATAAAAACAAAAGTAAAACAGACAAAAGTGCACTAAAACTACTAGCCCACATCACCATAATTAACCATAAGCCCAAACAAAGGCCACATATCCAATATAAACCCTAAAACCACCCACGAGCCTAAACGAACCCTACCATCACCATCTGAAGAAGCGCCGTTGCGGCCACACACATCACCGCCTCTGTAACATACATGGAAAAAAATATGGTAGTGGGTTTTGGGAAAATGATTTGTTTGAGAACACCTGAAAGGGATGATGGAGAACTTCAATATGAGTAAGCTCATAAGAAATCACTACAAATGGTTTCTTATTCAAAATGCCCCAATAGACTTATTCACTAACCTAAAAAAAGAAAGGCGATGAGAGGGGAAGGGAGGAGCGGTGAAGACGATTCTTCCTCCTCTCCCCTCTGTGGAGTTTTTCTTTGTAACTCACATAAGGAGAGAGCGGCTAGAATTTCTCTGCTCACCTAATGAAAATTTTCTCTAAAGGGGATGTTAATTTGTAGACAGCATTTCAGAGGTTCATCAAATTTCACATGTAATGTTTGAAACTATAAGAGCACCTTTTTTCTTCTTATTCTTTTTGCTTGGCATTTCAATAACTTGAAGAATAACTGGGCAGCATTTGAGAGTGAACAAGGAACCTAAGTAAATTAGCTATTAGATTTGGTATGAAGATAAAATTGGAATGTCTATTACAATTTAAAGAACCTATGTAATGAAATATCAATACCCTAATTTAGTAAATGGGATATATTTAGCTAATTAGCTAAAAGGTACATAACTAATATGTCGTGGGTAAATGAAATAGTGTTTATCTGGCAAAAACAAAGGAAAAAAATAACTGGTGTAAATAATTTGTGTCAAACAAGTCAAAAGAGAAACCAAAACTAACTGAATTGATTCAAGATGGTTTGGTTCGATTTGGGCCTAAGCCTAATTTGTTTTCTTTTGCATTTTTTTTTTCAATTTTGTTAGCCTAATGAAAAAAGAAAAATATCATAACTTGCTACATATTTTTTAATTTTATAGCGTATCAAATCATTCTAAAATTTCAAAGTTCAATAACTTATGTATATACAATTCAAATATCAATCACTTCAAAGTTTCATCAAACTTCAAATTCAATATCATTATGTAATTATTATCTAATGAGAGTACTACAAATGTAAAATAAAATAAAATATACAACTAGACAATTCGGTTCGATTTAAACCGGTTTACAAAAGCTCAAAATCAAAACAGTTTAATGCTAGTTAATTGATTCGGGCGGAATTGATGCCCACTCCTAACTTTTGGTGCTATATTCATCAACCACAAATAGTATAAAAATTAGAGATATGTGTCAATTACCCAATATTAACGGGTGATTTTAAACCATAATTATATATGCCTCATATGCATCAACGGCTAAGAATTAAAACGGTAAGTAATTAGTGATACATCCGTGCACAATTGACCATAGCATTCTTCATCCTGTAAATTATAAATGTACCAAATCTACTATATGCAAAAATTCATTCAACTTTCGTTAGAGTTTGACCAAAATACTTTATGCCCCGCGCACATAAACAAACAAATAAATAAGTTTTCCGTAAATTCCCAAGCTTTTGTTTTTACTGTCACTTTTCTCCTCTTTTTCTACAGTCTACAATTTCTCATCTTCCCACCACTCCCAAATTTATCAGAACCGACAGTCTACTTAGCGGATCCAAAGCGAAACCCACCATGCTTTAACCTCCTCATCTTTCCCGCCTCGCCTGCCAATCAGAAGCCCTCACGAAAAGAAAAAAAAAGTCGCACAAAATAAAAGGTAACGAAAACCTTCTCGCTAAGCAAAGCAGGCCACTTCTACACTTTTAGCTTAAACTCACGGCCTATATATTTGTATTTATTGTACAAAATTTCATGATTTATGCTAATATAGAAGAATAGAAGACAATGCGTGCCTGATCAGTATTCAAAACCCTAGAAAACTTGGGAATCAATTGCTGCTGTTGATTTAGACGGTTGCATAATCGTTCTTCAATCTTGAGGGTAAATACTTTCAGTGTTGATGTTTCCGATAATAAGTCAACAGTTTGATATTGGGATGATTGTTTTTATTATTTTTATTTATTTATTTGTTGGGGGCTTTTTAATTACTTTTCAATTGGATTTTATGCTTTCCCAGAAACTACATTTTTGTTTGTATTCAGTAATATGTATATGTTTTAAGTACATTGATTGGCTACTTAAGGCTGTGTAGGCTTAGTGTAAATAGTATTTAGCATCCTTTGCTGAAGCATGTATATATCAATGCCCTTTATGTTCGAATTTAAGATATGCAGTAATGATTCCAAATGGTTCCACAACTGCACCTGTGTTGTAGTTCCAGCATGATATATGGATTATACAATTTTTATTGCTGTCAACATCTCGAAATTCAGATTATGTTGGTTGTCTTGAAAGGGCGTTTATGATTTGTTTGATGGAATGTTATATTTTGCTTTTGATATGACATTCATCTGACTGAAAAGGGGTGGAAGCAAATCTTGCAGGGAATTTACTGCTTTTATTGTTAGTGCTAGAAGCCATTTTGCACTAAGGTTTTGACATTTTCTTATGTTAATCAGTAGTGAAATGAGTGCGCAAAGTGCATTGGAGAACACTCTCAAGGAAATACTACGTGTTGTCAAACCCTTGCGTGAGGACTGGACAACACGGTTGCAAATCATTGATGAGTTACGAAGAGCTGTTGAATCTGTGGAAAGTTTAAGAGGTGATTTCTGTTACAATTTCATGGTTCCACTTTTTTTATTTTTTTATTTATGCATCCATCCTATACTTGTGTTAACCAAAAGTGCTTTTTATTGTTCTTAACTTCAGGAATCAGTTAATTCATTATAAATTCCATTCTCTCTCTTTCTCTCTCTCTCCATTCAATCAGGAGTTATATAGAGACACCTGATTCACTTTATTCCTTCTGTGTTCCTAATTGACCCAAAAGGAGATGTGCACTTGACCTTCAATGAATTATTTGCGTTAATAACTTAATATTACAAGCATACAAACACAAATTCTAAGTTTTTGATACTAACTAATGTCACAATGTTTATTTGCCAATATTTTGTCCCATTTTGGATTACATTTATTTCTACCAACTAGGATATTGCGATGCCATCCACCACATCCGTTGGTGTCTCCTCATTTGGGAAATTTTTTGGTGCCTGTAATACTACAATTTATTTTTGTGCCATTTTATTTATTTAGTCGTACATGTCTTCTAATAATAAGGAGATAACTTTCCCCATTGTTGAACAAAAGTTTAGTAACTCTGTGGGTTTATGACATTGGCATCTAAACAGGTGCAACTGTGGAACCATTTGGGTCATTTGTGTCTGATCTCTTTACACGGTGGGGAGACTTGGATGTTTCAATCGAGTTTTCCAATGGTTCATTTGTTTCACCTTATGGGAAAAAGCAGAAACAACGTTTACTAGGAGAAGTTATGAGAGCTATGAGACAGAAAGGTAGCTTTGTTGTTTTCCCTTTCTTAAATGCTTATGTTATTGTTTTTTTCCAGGCCTCAGTACTTACCATATATTGTTGAGAAGATCAGGAAACTTAATGCGTCAGTTTTTTCATTTGTTTACTATTAATAAAAAGTTGTCACACTTGAGAATTACTTCATGGTAGTGGCAGAAAGTATGTTAGTTGGTCTTGAATTTTCATTTATGTGCTCTTATCTAAGTACAAAGCAAATGGTGCATACTGGGGACCTTCAGTTTTTCTTTATCTTCACCTTTCGGTGGCATATTTCTATTGTATTTAACTTATTTAGCATATAGGGTGATCATTAACAACCATATTAAACTGAACATGCCATTGAACTGTGTGATATTCACAGGTTCATTTGGTGACAATAATACATAGAAATGGCATTAAGAGACTTATACATCATATCTGCGAATTTTGTATTATATATTAGGTTTCCTGATTAACAAAAAGCTACAATGAGTTCTTCTGTATGTGTGTATATGTGTATATGTGTATTTGGGGAGTTTGATTTTGTTTAATTACAGCATCTCCAACTTAATTTCTAACGAACATTCATTTTTAGGTGGATGGAGGAGGTACCAATTAATCCCCAATGCAAGAGTTCCCATTTTAAAGGTTGAAAGTAATCTCCAAAATGTATCTTGCGATATCTCAATCGATAATCTGAAATGCCAAATGAAGTCTAGACTCTTGTTCCTGATCAGTGAGATAGATACACGCTTCCGCGATTTGGTTTTACTGGTACATTGTTATTGTAGATTAGAATTTACTTTCCAAATGAAAAGTGTTTGTATCTGATATATTCTTCTAGCTTTTGTAGGTAAAGGAATGGGCAAAAACACACAACATAAATAATCCAAAATTTGGGACTTTCAATTCGTTCTCTCTCACTTTGCTTGTGGTCTTCCATTTTCAGGTAATCTTAAATCTTCATTTCTGGTGTTGACTGAAAAGTAGGTTGAATTGTGAGGGGATTCTTTTGACTATTTCAGCTGCACTTTAGCATAATCTAAGATGATTGATATCAACCTAGTTTGCTGGAAGTAGATTAGTATTAAATTCTGTGACCTTTTTGGGCTTTCTTCATAGTACGCTACACCACCAGATTTATACTGTCTAGTTCTTCATTTTGGTTGTGTTGGTGGGTCAAGGTTTGAGGAGCTTGACAATCAGTCAATCACTTGCGTAGGGATTTTCTGGATTTGTGTTGTCTTGTTGATTAAAGGCTGAATATACTCTTGTCCAAGCATTTTGTTGTGTGTGGTTAATGTTTTACTTGCTTCAATCTTCTGTTGTTGCTTCCATTAGCTAACAATATATATGATTCAGTTCTCTGCAACATATGTTCCTAATTTTAATTTAATACTTCTCATTTAATTTTCTCTATCAGACATGTGCACCTGCAATTTTTCCACCCCTTAAAGATATTTATCCAGGAAATCTCATTGATGATCTTAAAGGTACTTTTCACCTTTCAATAGGTGACCTCATTTTCTTTACTAATTGGCCACTCATTATATCTAATTGTGGAAGTTTGAATAAAAGTTGCTCTAATAGACCCTGAAGGAAGGTTGTGTTTATTACAACAGTTCCTGAAAGGGATCATGCTACAGTATGTCTTTCACCCTTCGGATTCATAGTTGCAGTACTGGTTAGTTTTTTGAAGTAATGAAGTTTCAGATAGATCTCCTATGCAGCAAAGCAAAACAATAGCCTTTCTTCAGATCCAAAAAAAAAAAAAAACAATATCCTTTCTTGAAGACTTGGAGAATAAAAATTCTTAGTTGTTGAGGACCCAGATTATAAATTTAATATCTTAATTTATATATCCTAAAGGGCTTTGCACTGAGCCAGATCTTTTTATACTTGAGTAGGGGTGGCTTGAGTGATAGTGCGCATTGATAATTGGTCCATATGGTTAGCAAGAAGTGAAATCACTGAATAGGATTTGTTTTTTAAGTAGATATGTTCTGGATATTGCAGTGAGTCAACTGTTCTCTATCTCTCTCTGATTTTAAACCAAGTGTTGTTTACGTGTAGGAAAAACACTTCCATAATGCTTCTAAAAAGAATTTGTTCTATACCTAAAATATATCTGAAAAATAATTTGTTGATCCTCAATCAGTTGACTAATTTGGACAACAAATATCTGATTGTGCTATGCTACGTGCAGGCTTGAGGGCTGATACAGAGAGACATATTGAAGAGACATGTGCTGCTAACATAAGAAGGTTACAATCATACAATTTGAGGGCAGAAAACAGAAGTTCTTTGTCTGAGCTTTTCATTTCATTCCTTGGGAAGGTATTATTACCTTCATAAATACCTTGAATTGTATTTTCTAATGTTTTTAACCAGAGATTGTTATAATCATGAATTTGAGATCAAACATTCAATTTGATGATGGTCATTTTATAAATTTTGCAGTTTTCTGACATCAGTTTGAAGGCTTCAGAATTAGGAATTTGCACTTATACTGGACAGTGGCAAGCCATAAAAAGCAATATGAGATGGTTGCCCCAAACTTATGCCCTATTTGTAATTCCATCTCTCTCTCTTCATACTTCTCATAATTTTTTTGCTGATGCTCTCTCTGTTTCTTCAGAAATGATGATATTTATTACTGTTACCACTACTGATTTTGTTACTGGAATTGGTGCATGGGTAGATTGAAGATCCTTTTGAGCAGCCGGAAAATTCTGCGAGGGCTGTTAGCAAGAGGGAATTGACAAGGATGTCAGAAACATTTGAGATGAGCCACCATATGCTCATCTCACCCAATCAGAGTTCGCTTCTTGCCACCCTAGTCCGACCTCAAACGTTAAGCTTCATGGTAAGAACACCTGTCAGGAGTCCGGTATACAATTCTGAGCGCCGCCAACCAACTCATCCACAACGTTTCAGGGCTGAGGGTTTACATTCACAAACCCCAAGCAACAACAATGGCCCCCGACAACCAACTCATCCTCTGGTGCACAGGCAGGTGCACTCACCCTCACAAGTGCAATCTCAATATCAGACGGTGAAGCCAAAAGGCCCCTCAGAAGTTCAACCTCAATTTCAGACGGTGAAGCCAAAAGGCCCCTCACAAGTGCAACCTCAATTTCAGACTAGGAAGCCAAAAAGCCATCCCAACAGGGCAACCTTTAAAAAACCTCTTCTGCAGACATACGAAGATCAACGGCAGCAAATGTGGAGACCAAGATCTGATAGACAAGTGTGATTTGTGTTTCTGCATTCAAATTTTCATTGCCTGGTTTGTGATTGAAAAGTAAGAAAATGTAGTTCAATTGGATTGATGCCCTTCCAGAAACCTTTCAAGTATGCAAGGTGATCGATTCTTTGTTATTGACCGTTGGCTTCCCCCAAATCCTGAAAAATGATAATTATTAAATATAGGGCTTTTATGAGTTTCTTTGATCTCTCTCAAGATGCCATTTAGAAATGACTCTTACCAGCATTAACCTAACAAATTACATACTTATGAATTTTACCCTTTCATAAACTGATATGTTCATTTTCACCAAAGAGATCAATTATTTCAAGTGTATATTCAAGAAATTATTAATGACTCGATGGAAAGAACGGATCATAATTGAATAGAACCATGTAAATAATAAACAATGATAAATCAGAATGGATATTGATATGCCCATTATGTACAGCATACATAAATAATTTAAAAAACAAAAAATTGAAATTCTTGTGTAAAACATAATCTAAACTTACTCGCACTCTGATATTTTTTTTCACAAGGAAAGCAGGTAGGGGGATTCTCTATAGTAGTGTCAAGTACCAACTCAGAATCCTCAATATTCAGATTGAGTTTTGACACTGATCTGAGGTTTGCCCTACCCAACCCACTACACACAATCAAAAGAATTTTCTCTCTCGTTACACTTGTACCGAGCAAGTTCTGCTCATGGCATCTTAAATGATGCTGGTGTTAGTCATTTTGCCTTTCGGAAGATGAGCCGTAAAACACAATCCAGTCTTCCAATGCTTCAACTTGTCAAGAGGCGTTTTTCAGCAACAATGAGTCTATAACTTGCATGAGGCCCCTCAGATGTGTCTCGCAAATTGATGTGCCAACCCATGGCGTTTCCGATCGCTTGAAGTTCATCCATGACAGAAAGAGAGTCACGTATGTATACACGTCCACCTGGTCTTAGCATTCGGTCCATCTCCAGCATGATTGTCGAGATATTGCATCTGTTATAATGATATGAATCAAAATCAGGGTTTAAAAGAAGAAAATAAAATATAAAACCACCACTTTACCAAACAACCCACCACCCACAAAACAATCAGTCTCACCCCTGCCCCATGACCAAGTGCACATGGTGTGAATAGCCGATAGAACAAGAAGGGAGAATGTATGTAATACGATCCCGACCAATGCATTCCTTTCTCTTTCCAGTCAAAATGGTTAACTATTCAACAAGATATAGCCTTTCCACTTTCCCAACCGTTAGATTAACAACTCCATTAAAAGTTAAATCCAAAGGCCTCCCCCAATTAATAAAGAGAGAGGCTTTACCATGCTATAAGGGCAGGTAGTTACATTTCCTAATTTACTAATGAACTTCTACTTTTTCTAAAAGAGCTTTGTTTCAGATTAACTGCATAACTAGTTCTACTTTGAATATTAGTTCTCAGTAAAATGTAAACCCCTCTCATTGCAGCAACTATGCTTGTTCGGTTCCATCTAAAGCACAAAAGGAGAAGATAGTAATGGGAAACAATAATATATTAGACTTAAAGAAAAAATTAAAATTTTCTACTTGGAGGGAAAGAGATAGGAAAGAGAAGGGAGAGAGAGACAGAGACGGC
Source organism: Prunus avium (assembly GCF_965620075.1). Taxonomy (NCBI): domain Eukaryota; kingdom Viridiplantae; phylum Streptophyta; class Magnoliopsida; order Rosales; family Rosaceae; genus Prunus; species Prunus avium. Next base: position 39,479,873 of record NC_142285.1, read on the forward strand.
TAACCTTTTTTTCTCAATAGAGAAGAGGCCAGCTGCATGCAATAAATCATACGTTCGTGGGTATGTATCAAATGGTTCACACCTGATACAAATAATTCGAATAAGTAACTTTTAAATTCATGGAACTTGTTTAGACAAAGAAAAACAGTTGGTAATGTACCAGTCATGCATAACTCCAATAAGTCCACGGTCATATATAACTGGTAAGGTGTTGGGGCCGCTAACAGGAACCACATTCATAACCCAAGTGTTCAAATTTTGTTCAATTAGTGCAGCTGCAAATCTGCCAACCAATTAAGAGACAATAAGCAATGAGAAAACCTTTGTTTAAAAAACAAAAAATAGAAGGCCGCTAGAACACAAGATAAATATGATACCCTCCAAAGCCAGCTCTCATGTCCATTGCATTTCTTAATCTAATCTTCTTCCAATGAAAAACACGAACATAACTTTCAATTATTTCATGCCAATATCTAGATTCTGCCCTGAAGAGCTCTTTTCTGGATATATAGGCATCAAATTGTATGCTCTGAAGCCTATCAGGGGGAGTTTGCAAACGGTCTGGCCATTTTGTGACATTTGCTCCATAACCATTTTCAGGGAGTCTTGTGATGCATGCCTTCAGATCAACATACCTGAACCACCACACAAAGAAGAAACCCTCACAAGAATTAGAAGCAAATCAATTACATCCACATGTGAAGCTCTTGTGAAATAATATGGTAGAGTTATCAGCACAAATAAACTTAAACTGTGAAATTAGAACTTCAGAGAAATGGTCTACATGTCAGAACCAACGAAAAAGAGTCCAACATTTTCAAAGCGTTCCTTGAAGGTTTATTGAAGGTTTATTCCAAAGTAATAACTCCAAACAAAAACATGCATAAATATGGTAGAGTTATCAGCACAAATAAACTTAAACTGTGAAATTAGAACTTCAGAGAAATGGTCTACATGTCAGAACCAAAGAAAAAGAGTCCAACATTTTCAAAGCGTTCCTTGAAGGTTTATTGAAGGTTTATTCCAAAGTAATATCTCCAAACAAAAACATGCATAGCCTTGTTGCAATGAAAATTGGTGAGGGAAAAACAGCTGGTGTATGCATTTGATTAATGTTGATGAATACGAAAACTCTAGATACCTGACTTGGATAATAAAATATTTTACTTGAATAAAATTATTAAATCATTATTCAAAGAAGGGAGTGGGAGAGAGACAAGAATCATAGATATACCAAACTTTGTCTGGGTCATCACTTGGATCACACAATGGAGGTTTGGTTCCTGGGTCCCGATTTAGATAGCAGCTGTTGTTTAAAGGCTTTTGCCATATTGCAATATAGCCATCCTTCTTCACAAACTCCCAGCAAAGGCGTGTGGTGAGGTTAAGCATTTCTGCAGAAGGAAAAATGAAAAAACAAATTTTATTGTTTCCCAGGTCCAGATATGATTACTAATCCAACATGTTCACAGACAGACAGCAGGTGGCCTCCATTAAACCAGTGATGCCAGCAAATAAAAAGTTAGCATACATGACGTTATAACACCGTTGCTCACACTTCTCTTATCAATTATTCACTTTCTCAAAACTGGAAACGCAGTCATACAGGCTCCCTAAAGGAAAGCTAGACAAGAAATTTTCATAAGCACAAAATAAGTTGTTTTTCTGGTTTGTCAGTGAATATAGGTCTTCAAGGAACAATTAAAGTTAAATATCTGGGATTCCCAGCCAAAAAGAAATTATAAGTTTCAATTCATCTTAAGTCAGAAAATGGTAATCCAAAGACTGCAGAACTTTCAAACACTAACTAGCAATCAATATTCAGACCCAAAAAAAAAAAAAAACTAGCAATCAATATACAAATTTTCAATTTCACCAAAAGAATGTTTTGCAGTAATACCTTGCCACTGCTCCTCTAGAACTTCTTCATGCTTATAAACTGGCTGTGCTGCCCAAACAAAGTATCCACCTGCCCTGAGCATCCTATTAACCTCGAGCAGCAATATCCCATCTTCAACACAAAAAAGTAAAAGAGGGTATATAAAACTACAATCAGAAGATACAGTAACCGTCACTAGAAAACAAAAAGTCCAATATAAGTTTTGCATACCATCACGAGTCCAATTAATCCTGCATCGTGAGCAATGTATCAAGTCAAATGCCTGGCTTGGGTACAACAAACGGTGAGTTGCAAATGCTGCTATCATTGCAGGCACCCCGCGCTCAAGAGCAAATTGAATCTGGTTCTCATGGACGTCCTTAGGTGCAATTGACATGGTAACTACATTTCGCGACAGCAGATACGCACCAAAACTTGCAACACCACATCCAACATCCAAAACAACTCGGATATGTTGACCAAAGGTGATGTCAGTGACCACCTGCGCGATGAAGGCTTTGACCATCAGATTATCAGAGAAACAAGATACAGCAATAACCCAAATACTCAAACTACCCACTTCACATTTCCCATTACATTGAATTGTAAACAACTTTAACCTTAGAAATATGATCCAAGTATTCATTTGCTCCATGTATAAACTGTGTACCACCTCCAGGAAACTTAAACTTGTTCTTCTGTCGTGTAATCCAGTTCTGACCCCCTTTATCTTCGACTAGACGAGTATGAGGTACATTGTTGAACCAAACCTGCAAGCCAATTTCATTAACAAAGTCCGAAAGATAAACGCTTTAATAATACAAGTAAACACAGGTAGAAAAAACTATTAACTTCATAAATGAAGCAAATACCTCGTCGCGGCTTTTAGGCCATGGAATTGGGCTCTTGTAATTCTTGGGCGGCGGAACCAAGCAATTCAAGCCCCGAGCGGGCTCTGGACAATGCCGCTCGAATCTCTCGCCATTCTTAGTCGATTTGAGCCTCTTAATGGCGTCCACATTATCCAAACACGGTATGTACTCGCTCATACTCTTCGGGCAGAGCTCGAACCTCTTAACACTAATCTTACCGGTGCCACTCGCTTCGCTCTCAGCCACCGACCCGTTCCCACTCCCCCAATTCTCCACCACCTCATCGGGATCGAAATCCCCGACCTCGAACTCGTCAGACATGGTGCCATTCTCGTCGACGATTCCGAATCTCTGAATCACATCGGGCGGAGGCGGCGGCGGCAGGGAAGGAGGCGATGGCGGTGGGGCTTGGGCTTGGGGGATGAGGGAGGAGAGATTGAAAGGCTTATTTTGATTGGGTGAGAGGGAGACGGTGGAAGGGGCTCGACGCGTTGTGGTGAAGAAGAGGAGCTGCTGGGACCCATCGGACCAGTGCTTGCCGAGGTAGAAGAAGGTGATTGAGACCATAGCAAAGCCAAAGACTTTCAGGATCAATGGGATTCTCAACCAATCGCCATTGTTTAAGATTGTCATGCTTTAATTCAGCGAAACTGGAAATGAAGAACGAAACAATGCGTTTTGATGGGTCGAGGAGGAGGGACCGGAATGGGGGTGCCGGGGAGTGAGAGAGTGAGAGGATCTGAGGTCGAGTGTTGTTGCTGAGAGAGAGATAAGCAAGAGAGAGAGACGATTGACTGCCTGCTAATGTCAAGGTCACCGACGGACTGAATATTAAAATATTTAGTGGAGGGAGTGAGAGATGGTTACACGTTGGCGCTAATTTTCCATGTAAGGTTGCGCTAAAAATCCAAACAAAAATGTAAAACATATTAATTTTTTATTTTCCTTTTATATAATTTTGCATATATAAAACTTTGGTTCATATAATTTTAAAATTTAAACAAATAATCCACACCAATTTACACTATTTGTTTTGATTTTCTTCCTTTTTTTCACACAAAAATATAATCAGTTTGAAAAATTATGGTGAACTGGCCCTTCATAGTTCGATTTTTAATTTTATTAATTTCAAGAGTGTTTTTAATTTTCTTATATTAATAATGAAGCACACTTGCGAGTCACATCAATGTATGTTGCCCAATTAAACTCTGCAAGAGTTCAGCCTTTGACACTCTAAATCTTCGTAATTTATGTGTTTGTAAAACGTGTGTTGGTTTGTAGGATGATTTTTGTCTATAATACATGTAAATGAAGAGACTTGGGCCTAATTTCATGTAATTAGGTTGCTAACCAAATTAATAAAAGATAAATTATGCTTACACCCCATTTTTGTCTCTCGACACTCTTGTTTATTTAGACACCTACTTATATTTCCTTAATTAGTTGAACACCCAAAACAAATTAATAATCTTCGAAAGATATCTCTAATTTTCCCACTTACTCAAACTATTTTCCTTTCTGTTATCTACATTGAAATTTAGAAGAAGATGACAAATGATGAGCTAATCTTCATCTATGATGATTTTGTAAGTTTTTGGACCATTTTATTTTGATTTTTGGCTTCGAAAAGGGTTGGTATCGACCATGTGCAATTTTTTTTAAAAATAATCAAATATTTATGAATTATTTGTGAATTGTAACGACATAACTTGATGATGTGTAATTTTCTATAATCGCAGCTTTATGAGTTGTGCGACTCACGTGTCGCAAATTCATAAATTATCAACATTAAAATCGAAATATTTTATTCAAAATCTTACTTTTTCTTCATTAGAATTATCAGAAACACGACTAATTATTCCTGCATTGTATTTATTCCAGTCAATTTAAGTATATTTATGTCATATATGAATTAGGATTACAGGAAAAATGAGTGAGGTAGGAGTGAGTAAGTTAGATGAAGGGGTAAAGTGAGAGTAAAGCGTGAGGTTTAATGATATTTTGTGGGTGTAAAAAAAATTTACATTTTTATACAAGAGTCATCAAAACTATTTATTTTCCACGTCATGAAGTTGAAAATCCAAATAGAAGCCAGACGTACACGTCAACCAAATGGGAGCACTATAAACTTGAGTGCCAACCCACTTGTCCAAAGCGAAAGGACCCGCCTAACTCTTAACGAGTCCTAACCCCAAAAAAAACACCACAAACCCTCTCCGGCCTCCCCTCACAGTCTTCTCGAATCTTTATCTCTCCGGCAAAAGTATCATCTTCCCTTACAATTCACCACTCAAAACCCAAAATTAGGGTTTTAATTCGTCCATTTCTCCTACCAATCTACACAATTTGCATGCCATGCCGCGGCCACGCCTCGACCGCTTGGCTTTTTAGGGTTCCGCTTGAACTGGCCGATGCCGAATCACAAATCGTCCAGAGGGGCTCAATTGGGTGAAGCCATGTCGAATTCGAAGCCTGGGGTCGACCAGGAGTCGTGTTCGAGATCGATCAGCGAGACTGTCAATGGGTCTCACCGGTTCACGATAAAGGGGTATTCTTTGGCCAAAGGGATGGGTGCCGGAAAGTACATAATGAGCGACACGTTTACGGTGGGTGGCTACGATTGGGCAATTTACTTCTACCCCGACGGCAAAAACCCTGAGGATAGTTCCACGTACGTCTCCGTTTTCATTGCTTTGGTCAGTGAGGGTACGGATGTGAGGGCTTTGTTCGAGCTGACTTTGGTGGACCAGACCAAGAGTGGGAAGGACAAGGTGCATAGTCACTTTGATCGCGCGCTCGAGAGCGGGCCGTACACGTTGAAGTACAGAGGCAGCATGTGGTATGTGTTTCTGGGTTAATTGGTGGGTTTCGGTGCCTTAAGTTTCGATTTTGATTATTAAATTGAGTACCTTTTTGGTGAATTTTGGGTTAGGGATCGGTTTTAAGGTGGTAAGTTGTGGTGGAATGTTGATTTAGCAGCTTGGTAAGCAATTTGGTAATTGTGTTTTCTTAGTGTGTGTCTGTGCCCAATTATGTCTTGCACGCTACATTGGCTTGCTAATTGTTATATTGGTTGATTGTGGATCTTCCTGATATCCATGTTCCAATATGTGATTTGCTAGTGAATTATGGAGTGCTGAGTACTTAGTATATATTACATATACAAAAACGCACACATGTAAACATATTTTAGGGGCTTATGGCTTAAAGGTTAGAGCACTTCTGGAACATAGGTCGACATATCTCCAGGCTTAGACTCGCTTTGAATAAAAAGAAAAAACATATGTATTATACATAAAAATAAACAAATTTTTTTAAATTGATATACTTTTTTCAATTATATCAATGTTTAGACTGATCTTCAATTTGAATTTCCATGCAAATCTTGAGATGAACCATTCTACATCAGTTTTCTTTCACATTCATAATTAGTAAAACATAATATGAATTAAATATTAATCCAATAAACCACTTAGAAAATTAACTCAGCAAAAGAACAAAAACTGATTTAAGTTAGGATTTTATCTCCCTAAAAATGTACATCATTACGAAGAGATGATGATGATTGTAAGACTCCTTCTGTCTGGAGAATACTGATCATATAAAAGATTATTATTTTTAAAATCTAACATCTCATTTTCTATGTTTACTTATATAACTTAAAGTAATGTTGTGCTTTGCTGTGGAGCTTATTTATATAGGGATATCATTGGCTTATGAATGGAAAACTTGAAAAGGCGAAGATAAATATTGGAGAAATAACTAACAACCAAACCTACATTTAGATATTCAAATGTTGAAGATGTCCCTCTCTCCCCTCTCCCTCTATTTTGGTTGCCTAGGTGTGATCATGGAGTGCTTTTTTGGTGTGTTGTGTTAAGTATTGGGGTCGTACCATTTTAATGTGAAAAATTATGATCATAGGGCATCACATATTTACATGCATGTATATGGTAACACTGATATAATAAAAAAGAACTAGTATTTGGTTGGTTTAATTACAATAGAACAATTAGGTTTGCATGTCATGTTGCATTTAATAAGTTTATCAGATTTCTTTATAGATTGGCTGCAGTCTCTGTAACCTATTTCCTAATTTTTGGATAAGCTTATTTATTTTCATGTATTGGGAGCTTTTTCAAGTTGGAAGCTTTTGCACTGTGTCCATCATCATATTTTACTTCTGGGTACATTTCAGGGGTTACAAGAGATTTTTCAAAAGATCAGCCCTCGAAACTTCTGAGTTTCTAAGGGATGATTGCCTTGTATTGAACTGCACTGTTGGAGTTGTCAGAACTCGCCTTGAGCGACCAAAACAATTTTCAATTACTGTACCATCATCAGACATGGGTCGAGATCTTAAGGACTTTCTAGACTCTGAAGCTGGTTGTGACATAGTTTTTCAGGTTGGCGATGAACTGTTTAAAGCTCACAAGTTGATACTTGCTGCCCGTTCTCCTGTATTTAGAGCACAGTTTTTTGGACTTGTCGGGGATTGTAGCATAGATAAAGTAGTTGTGAAGGATGTTGAGCCCTTTATCTTCAAGGTAAGGCTTCATGATCTTCTTGCTTCCACTTATGACCATCTTAAATAAGAGAAAAGAATATATATTGCATGATACATGCATCAAGACTTCTGCACTTATAAGTCTCTCCATGGTATAATTGAAATTCACTTTTTACACTTGTATTAGTAGTAGAACAAATTCAGCATTGCCTCTTTATGAATTCAGTTATGAAATGAAAAAATAAGAAATCTTGGGATAGTAAAATTGGCTGGCAGATGCTAATTTTATCTGGTTAGCATTGTGTGCTTTCAAGACAAAGTACTAATGATAATAAGCAAAAGTTCTCATATAATGTAGAATTTGAAGCCTAAATATAAATAGGAAATGGAAAAGTAAACACTTCCAGGGGAAGGTGGGGTCTAAGTTTTCTTATGTTTTACCTATGTCCAGATTTTTGGTCTATGTTGTTCTACATTGATCACCATTGTACAATTTTCTAACACTCTAAACAAAATAATTAATTTTCTTACCTTGTTATCATGTTACCTTGCGCGTAGCTGTGAAACTCCAAAATTTTAAAGATGTCCTCGTGCAATGTAGTAATGTTTCAGAACCCAAATTTTCTATTTAAAGTCGTTAAGTTCTCATAAATGAGATAATGCATCTTTAGTATAAGAGTTATCTTAAGTTTCTGTGCATCACACAGATTGAAGTTTGTGCAAGTTGTGTATCTATGAAAATCCAATGGTTCTTTTCTGTGTCTGTTTGTCTGGGGCTTTCATTTGCTCGGTTAAGGTTTCTGGTGATTATTGTTGATGTGGTCGATTATCAATTATAATCAAATATGAATTTAAAGTAGCCTATGGTCTGTCTGCATTCGGATTGGACACATAATTAAGGGTATTTACGGGAGCTGATTGCATAGAAGTGATGCTCTGATTGTGAACTAGTTTGAGCTCGTTCCAGTTACCTGTAACCTTTAATATTATGCTGCTCCATTTGTCTATGTTGTGTTAGTTGAGGTTCAGAGTAGAAGTTTGTTTTCTGTCCTGTGGCCAATAAATTTACAGTGATAAATGAGTGTTTCTGCAAATTGCAATCCATATGCTTAGTTTGTGTATTCTGCTATTTTAAGCCTGTTTCATGACTTTAATGGGGATTTTATCCCTTTTTTCCCAGGCAATGCTTCTGTTTATTTACACGGACAAACTTCCTAATGTACACGAAGTTATGGGCTCATCACCATTGTGCACATTCACTGTCATGGTGCAGCATCTTTTGGCTGCTGCGGACCTGTATAATCTAGAACGACTGAAAGTATTGTGTGAATCAAAGTTATGTGAAGAAATCACTACTGAAACAGTTGCGACCACACTTGCTCTTGCTGAACAACATCACTGTCCGCAGCTCAAGGCTGTGTGCTTAAAATTTGCAGCAAATCCTGCAAACTTAGGAGGTGGGTGTTTTGCATAGATTCTGTTGGTGCACAGTTTCAGGTTGTATCAATTTTGCTTTTTTCTCCTTCTAAGTAGTCTCAAATAATCCTTGTTGCCTTATCATGCATGCCTGGCTCATCAAACATGCTGCAGTTGTCCTTATGATTGTCTATGGTTTCAGGAAGTCAATAAGGATGTTCCTTAAAATTTATGATATTACATCTGGGTCAGCCTATGGTGACACCTTGATATCTGGCTGATCGAGGGGCAGCATTTTGAGAATGGTATATTGGTTGGTTAATAATAACTACCATATTTGAATGGTCTCAACAGCTCTCAGTTCCTAGAAAGATGAACTTATATTAATTTCACATTAGTTGCTCATTGCCCCGTCGTTGAATGGTGGTTATTTTACTGGACTTTTTGGTTTAACTTTTCTTAGTGATGCATGGGATATGAATATGGACAAATTTTTTTATGGCAACATGAATTTATGTTACTACCTCTGGTCATATACTAATTTTCATGTGTTCATTCTCAAAGCTTGTATTTTCCACATCCACTGCTGCTGTGAAGTTATACATTTATCTCATCCTTCCGTAAAGGAATTCTTCCTCATTTACTTTGCATGCAACTGTTTTCATTTCGTGGTTCTTTGTGGTGTAAAATTGGATATTTGACCCAATGAATCCTCGTGTGTTTTGCAGCTGTGATGCAATCAGATGGGTACAAGCATCTAGAAGAGAGCTGCCCCTCAATGTTGCTGGAGTTGCTAGAGACATTTGCAGCAGTGGATGAGAGTTCAAGTCTTCTGTCAAGTAGGAAGAGGAGTGGCAGCAGCATATATGGGCTAGACTTGCCAGCAGATGGTGGCGGGGCTGTAGCAGAATCAGCAAATCCCAATGGAAGGCGTGTGAGGCGGCGGTATTAGTGTATGTAGTTACCTTTAGGCGCCACAAACCTGAAAGGAGTGGTCTTAGGAACAAAACGGTAGCTATGAATGGCATGCGGATAATAGTCACTTATCATTTCCCATTGTGTTGGACACTCCTTGTATAAAGTTTCGATGTCATTTCCTTTGTTATATCAGGTTTGGTGGGGGGGCTCTTTTGGAAGTGAACTGAGATTTGAATGTGTTACATTGTGCTTCATGTAGAATTTGTAGGTAGACTGTCATTTTGAATGGAATTATATTATTACAGAAATGGCTCTAAATATCTTGGGTCTGAGTGTTGAAGTTATCTTTCTTTTATTCAATTTTTGTTCTACATTTTGTTGAAATAACAAACAATTCCACGTTCCTTGTCTGATAAGGTCATCGCTAACACCCCATGTAAGATCTTTGGTTTACTGAGAGTTGTTATCCTTGGTTATTTTAAGTGGAAATTCTTTGTTATTGTGCACAGTTTTGATAGGATAGGGAACTAAGGTGGCTTTACTTGTTGAAAATGAATTCAATATTATATTTATTTCCGTAAATTTTTTCTTCCTCTTGAGTTCATTTGGGCTACTAAGGTGAATGCAATGCACTATTGTAATTGGAAACAAAATTCATCATTCAATTTAGGAAAAAAAAACTACTACCATATGGGATCCCGAGTCTCAGCATTTAGGTTTCGTGCTTTTACTCGCATTTAGTTTAATCTCAACCATTACAATAATCCAATGGTTAAAAATAAAGCCACATACCTTAATTTTAGTTGATCTTTTTTTATAAAAAATGATGACTAACTCCGTTACTTTACGACTTTTACTAGTACCTTGGCTCTCAATCCATCACCACACAACTGCATTCGTTCTTTTTTAATCGTCCGAGAAGTTTATTTCAATGGATCTGTGAGCCCGGAGCATCATATGTCTGGATAAAATTTGGTGTCGTTGGCTTTGTTTACTGGAAGTTGGGGGTTGGTTTCAACCAATTTTGATTTAATCCCAACTTCCCCATCTGTTTTCCAAATTATTTTTTTATCAGATTTTGTGTTTAAAAAACAATTCAGATTTGAGTGTCCCACCTCCATTAGCTTGTTGGGTTTAAGCATTGTGTCTCTTTCTTTCTCCTTTTTGTCATTGTTGAAGGTTTCTGGTCATTTTCGACCAAAAAAGAGAGTTCTGGGCACAAGTGGAAACTACAATACGAGGGTTGTGCAATGGGTTAATCAATTGCCTATTTTCCTGCCATTAGAAACATAGTTAATAGTCCATGTTTTCCTGTAAGTCGGAGGAATAAAAAGCAAAGAAACCAACAACAATTGAAGAAGAAGACAGCAAGCAGAAAAACATTAACACCGTAAATAATATTAAAGTTAAGATAGCCGATGTCACTTGACTTTCAACCATTTGGATTTTTGTGATGGTTGAGATTAAACTAAATGTGAGTAAATGCACGAAATCTAAATGCAAAAGCTCGGGATCCCTAGGAGAAGATATGATATTATGCAGAATACATAAAAGATGCTTCATTTCAAAGTAGGTACCACAACAATTAGCAAGCTAGCTATTTGAACTTTTTTTTCTCTAAGAGAATTATGGTATGATTATGAAGAAGGGTTTGGATCATAGCGCAGCTCAGGCCAGAGAAAGGCACCCATTGCAAACTGTCTCTTGTGAGCCAAGTCACCCTTGGTAGACAACCCATACTCGGCAAGAAGCCGGTTGACCTTCCACTCAGGCATGTCCTGATAGTCCTTCTTGGTATATCTTGGGTAGTGGAGCGGCATCTTGAAGAAGCTCACGCTACCGTTGGTTTTCTGGCTTTCCATCGAGCTATCTCTTTTCTCTCTTAGCTAGCTTCTGTTTTGTGTTTTTAGGTGGCTCTGCTGTGGAACTTACTGTTGCTTCAGGAATTTTGAGATCCATTTATAGACTCTGTGAGAGAGATAGTTTGTACGTTCCTTGAGGCAGGTTGTAGAGGCATGATTAGAGCACTTCCAGCGGCAAGGGGAAGCCCGGGCAGGAGAGGGCCTAGGCCCACGTGATGGCTCCAGTGCGCAAAGGCAAGGTGTGGGGCCCACCAACCCGGGCAAATCCAGCTTGTGCTGCTGCTTGGACAAGTCACATAATACTGATGTCAGCAGTCAATTAAAATAAAAAAAATCAAATAATACAGAATTTTTTTATTTTTTTATTTATAAATACCTAACCATATTCTTTACTTCCCACATCAAAACTAGGGTTTATGTATAAAAAAAAATAAATCATCTAAAGTGAATAGTAATTGCCATTTTCCATGGCAATGGGTGAAAACACACTTTGCCTTTTGCGAGGGCTGACACTATTCATGTGAATAGTAACAGCATTTGCCTCCCCTTGTCCTTTACCATGACAAATGGGTGGAAGTGCTCTTAGGATTCACAACAATTGGTTGGCATACCTTCTCACAGCATAGTATTTACGTGTTGAATTTTTAGGTCGTGTGATACATTGGTACTTTTATTTTAAACAAAGTTTCAAGTTTTTATTTTTTATATTCAAAATAATAATAAAATTCATTAATTGGAAAACTTCACAATAACTAAATGGAGCAAAACAAAGTGTCCTCATTAAAACATTGTCATAGAAAACCCCCAAGGGAGAAAAATCCTAACAAACTGAGGAGGATAATACCGATAGAAACGGTAGATATATGGCCCCTACCCTGAAACTCACTCAACAAATGCAATCTCAGCTCTCAAAGTGACCCCATGAAAATTGATTATAAATCCAAAACTAGAGGTGCCAATAAGCAACATGTGTTCGAATAACAATCTCTAATTCCATATGATCATCATCCAAAACACAAAACCCACCACACAATAACACTGTAGGGCCTCCTGCATGGGATCGGATGGACCTCCCTCTTCTCAGCCACACGATGAGTTTGTGTGAACATTTTGAATGATTAAGAAGTGAACATATAATTGCAGGGCCCGGATTTGATACATTTGGGTATGAGGATCAAACATGAAATATGTGTAAGACTAAGAGTAAGAAGACTTCAGTCTAATATGTGTGGTGTCTAGGATCCGTATCAACAACCACTTGAAATAGTTACCACCTCTTGATTGTGGGGACTGGGGCCCCCTTAAATTCAATCATCAAATATGTATTCCTAGCCTCATGATTTGCTTACCTGAAATATGAACCCTACTTCGAAGCGTTGGACATGTCCTTCCAACCACATTATCCAAAATTACGAAGAAGAAAAAAAAATTAGGATGGTACGATTGTGTGTCCTACTATTTCAATCACGTCTGCTCATGACGTATTAATTTTTATAGAAATGGAAAAAGGCAAGACTCGCATTTGTGCCATATGTGTCCACATACAGGGCAAAGCGCTCTATAACTATAAAAGATCATACTTTCATGTAATAAGTTGATGGTGAGAATAAATTGTACGTATCTTGTTTCATTGAAGACTTTCTGTTTGGATTTCTATAGTGGGAATTCAAACAAAATGTGAACATTGTTTTGGTTCTCGTAACGAACGATTATCCATTCTCTCGTATTAGGGCCAAAAAAATTCATTGGGATGCTACTTCCCTTCTTTCCTGAAAGGGGACATTCCTATTTTCTATAAATCCATGTTTGACTCATATGCAAAAATAATTCATCAAAAATACAAAAAGAAAAATCTCTAAACACATTTCAAATTATGATTGGTATGAAAATCTCTAACTATACTCAAACATCAGTTCCTAGAAGGATTTACTATATTAATTTGACACTAGTTGCTCATTGTCCCGTCGTTGAATGGTGGTTATTTTACTGAAATTTTGGTTTAACTTTTCTTAGCGATGCATGGGATATGAATATGGACAAATTTTTTTATGGCAACATGAATTTATGTTACTACGTACCTCTGGACATATACTAATTTTCATGTGTTCATTCTCAAAGCTTGTATTTTCCACATCCACTGCTGCTGTGGAAGTTATACATTTATCTCATCCTTCCGTAAAGGAATTCTTCCTCATTTACTTTGCATGCAACTGTTTTCATTTCGTGGTTCTTTGTGGTGTAAAATTGGATATTTGACCCAATGAATCCCCGTATGTTTTGCAGCTGTGATGCAATCAGATGGGTACAAGCATCTAGAAGAGAGCTGCCCCTCAATGTTGCTGGAGTTGCTAGAGACATTTGCAGCAGTGGATGAGAGTTCAAGTCTTCTGTCAAGTAGGAAGAGGAGTGGCAGCAGCATATATGGGCTAGACTTGCCAGCAGATGGTGGCGGGGCTGTAGCAGAATCAGCAAATCCCAATGGAAGGCGTGTGAGGCGGCGGTATTAGTGTATGTAGTTAACTTTAGGCGCCACAAACCTGAAAGGAGTGGTCTTAGGAACAAAACGGTAGCTATGAATGGCATGCGGATAATAGTCACTTATCATTTCCCATTGTGTTAGACACTCCTTGTATAAAGTTTCGATGTCATTTCTTTTGTTATATCAGGTTTGGTGGGGGGGGGGGGCTCTTTTGGAAGTGAACTGAGATTTGAATGTGTTACATTGTGCTTCATGTAGAATTTGTAGGTAGACTGTCATTTTGAACGGAATTATATTATTACAGAAATGGCTCTAAATATCTTGGGTCTGAGTGTTGAAGTTATCTTTCTTTTATTCAATTTTTGTTCTACATTTTGTTGAAATAACACCCCCTTCTGAGATCTTTGGTTTACTGAGAGTTGTTATCCTTGATTATTTTAAGTGGAAATTCTTTGTTTTTGTGCACAGTTTTGATAGGATAGGGAACTAAGGTGGCTTTACTAGTTGAAAATGAATTCAATATTAGATTTATTTCGGTAATTTTTTTCTTCCTCTTGAGTTCATTTGGGCTACTAAAGTGAATGCACTATTGTAATTGGAAACAAAATTCATCACTCAATTTAGGAAAAAAAGAACTAGGAGAAGATCTGATATTATGCAGAATACATAAAAGGTGCTTCATTTCAAAAGTAGGTGCTACAAGAAGTAGCAAGCTAGCTTTTTGAACTTTTTTTTTCTCTAAGAGAATTATGGTATGATTATGAAGAAGGGTTTGGATCATGGCGCTGCTCAGGCCAGAGAAAGGCACCCATTGCAAACTCTCTCTTGTGAGACAAGTCACCCATGGTAGACAACCCATACTCGGCAAGAAGCCGGTTGACCTTCCACTCAGGCATGTCCTGATAGTCCTTCTTGGTATATCTTGGGTAGTGGAGCGGCATCTTGAAGAAGCTCACGCTACCGTTGGTTTTCTGGCTTTCCATCGAGCTATCTCTTTTCTCTCTTAGCTAGCTTCTGTTTTGTGTTTTAAGGTGGCTCTGCTGTGGAACTTACTGTTGCTTCAGGAATTTTGAGATCCATTTATAGACTCTGTGAGAGAGATAGTTTGTACGTTCCTTGAGGCAGGTTGTAGAGGCATGATTAGAGCACTTCCAGCGGCAAGGGGAAGCCTGGGCAGGTCGCCTAGGCCCGCGTGACGACTCTGACATCAGCAGCCAATAAAAATAATAAAATAATTGAAAAATGGCTTTCCCTCACCTTTTGTCATGGCAATTGGGTGGAAGTGCTTTAGGGTTTACAATAATTGGTTGGCATACCTTCTCACAACATAGTTTTTACGTGTTGCGCGGAGTGATACAGTGATACTTTTATTTTGAACAAAGTTTCAAGTTTTTATTTTTTATAATCAAAATAATAATGGACTTCATTAATTGGAAAACTTAACAAGAACTAAATGGAGAAAAACAAAGTGTCCTCCTCAAAACATTATCATAGAAAACCCCCAAAAGGATAAATATCCTAACAACCCGAGGAGGACAATACCAATAGCAACGGTAGATATGGCCCCCTACCCTGAAACTCACTCAACAAACGCAATCTCAGTTCTCAAAGTGACCCCATGAAAATTGATTATAAATCCAAAACTAGAGGTGCCAATAAGCAACATGTGTTCGAATAACAATCTCTAATCCCAAGTGATCATCATCCAAAACACAAAAACCACCACACAATAACACTGTAGGGCCTCCTGCAGGGGATCGGATGGACCTCCCTCTTCTCAGCCACACGATGAGTTTGTGTGACCATTTTGAATGATTAAGAAGTGAACACATATAATTGAAGGGCCCGGATTTGATACATTTGGGGTACCATGTCTAATAGGCAGGTACGTTACACATATGAGGCGCAAACATGAAATATGTGTAAGACTAGGAGTAAGAAGACTTCAGTCTAATATGTGTGGTGTTAAGGATCCGTATCAACAACCACTTGATTGTGGGGACTGGCCCCCCCTTAAATTCGATCATCAAATATGTATTCCTAGCCTCATGATTTGCTTACTTGAAATTTGAACCCTACTTCGAAGTATTGGACATGTCCTTCCAACCACATTATCCAAAATTATGAAAAGAAAAAATATATTAAGATGGTACGATTGTGTGTCCTACTATTTCAATCACGTCTGCTCATGACGTCTACCTTTCTCATACAGGGCAAGTCGCTCTGATACTGTAATAGATCATACTTTCATGCAGTGGCGGAGGCACATGGGGACCAGTGCAGTCACTGGCCCCCACTGAAATTTTATTTAAAAAGAAATTAGTACTAGTATTCTGGAGTTTGGCTACATATTTAGAAGCCATATGGGCCAAAGAAGATTTCAGCCGAAGTTAAGCCATAGTGGCATGGTCCAGCAGCCAAAGTAGATTTCAGCCAAAAGTGATTTCAACGTGGGCCCTATTGACCAGCCAAGCCAAATATCCCAAAATCATACATTACATATTCCTAAAAGGATTAGAATTATTATTATTATTATATATTGTCTTCTTGTATAAATCAATAAATTTAAATCTTTTTCTTTTTTCCCGGGTCAGAAACACGACCAGACTAGCCAGTTGCTTATGAGTTTTTTTTCTTCTCAAATTCTAATTATATTATCAAGTTTTTTTTATTTCTATTGATTTTAATGGGTCTTTCAATTTATGTGTAGATTACCAAATGGAAAAAGCTTTGGCGATATTTAGTAAATCGCTATTCAACTCCAAGTATGTATTTATCTATCTCTTTTAATTTTTCTTGCGTAGTATGTAATTGTTTATCCCTTTAATGCAATTGTGAACTTGTGTTGGTGAAATTTTAATTTTAATTTATAAATTTCTATATATATAATTCTCTATTGGTTTGATTAATATATTGCTTTGAATTGAATGCTCAATTTGCTTTGGTTTATAAGTTTGAGAAGATGTTCATAATTGTTTCAATTTAAATTTAGTTCATATATGTGTTTCAGTTATGGAAAGATTTTTCAAAAGAAAATCAAAGTCTGAGTTAGTGGAGTCGTCACCAGCAAAGAGTCAAAAGAAAAATGAAAGTAGTTCAAACCAAACTACGGAAGTTAACTTGGACAACTATGATTGTAATGAATAGACACTATAGACAATATGATTTTTGATGTTTTGATGTCTTGTGAGTTCGAAGTTTTTATTATTTATATTTTGTGAGAGGCCCCCAAACTCATGAAATCCTGGCTTCGCCACTGCTTTGATGTGATAAGTTGGTTGTGAGAATAAATTGTACGTATCTTTTTTCATTGAAGACTTTTTGGATTTCTATAGTGGGAATTCAAACAAAATGCAAAGATTGTTTTGGTTATTGTATCAAACGATTATCCATTCTCTCGTATTAGGGTAAATAATTCATTACGATGCTACTTCGCTTCTTTTCTAAAAGGGGACATTCTTATTTCCTTTAAATTTCAATTTGACACATGTGTTAAAATAATTTATCAAAAATATAAAAAGAAAAATCTCTAAACACATATCAAATTGTGATTGATATGAAAATAGGAGTTCCTACTTCGGTTGTCAACCTGATTCCTTGCTAGGTACTGGTCTAAATGTGGCGGGCCAATTAGATGGGTGGCGAATGTTGCCATTTCTGTTTTGTGAGGCCCAAATATAGAGTGATTGTGCCGTACACAGACCAAACGAGTGGTCTTACGGATCCGTACCCGATCCACCACTAAATAATCAGTGGTTTGTGGTCTATCCAACGCTCTCTTCAGGTGGTTCAGGCGCTTATTGTTTTGGGCTGGGCCACTTGCACGTGTCAAATCAATTAGACTTTGGTCAATGACATGTCCAAACAAAACAACACAACACAACAAGACAAGTGGTTGCAAAGTTAGTTATGTGATGGAGTTTATACTCTCTACTCTCTACTCTCTACTCTCTACTCTCTACTCTCTACCTTATTATTGAATGAGATATTTAGTTAAATACTCATTCATTCTTAGCACTAAAACTATAAATAAACCGTTCACCATTTAATTTCTATAAATTAGCCCAAAAAAATGACAGCTGACCTTATTGAATTTAATTTTGATTATTAAATTACTTTGATATCCTATTGAGTGTTTTGTGCTTTTTTATGAGGTTTTGGGGTTGAGTTTGTTTTAAGAAATCAATTACAGTCTTAGGCTCCTATATTGGGTATAATAGTGAATCTCCCTTATTGAATTGCATTGCGAATTATTCTTAAAAAGCATAATCCTTTTATATCATGTTTATGATCATCTTAATCCAGCCTTATTGCGTATTGAAACTTGACTATGACACCAATTGTTAAGAATTCATGAGTAGATTACGTGATGTCTATGAATATAGATCATATTATCTTAAGCAGATCACGACTACATAACCATGATGTTACTATTTTTAGTTGAAGCAAATATCTCATTCAATAATATCTCATTCAATTTTACCATTATATAATGTGTATGAAAACCGTTTGACTAATTTGGTTCGTGTATTAATATCTTCGTGAAAGACCGCGACATAAATCTTTGAAAGTTTAAAGTTGCAACTTGTTGGTTGGCACGCATCCTTAGACTTTGCCAAACAAAGAAAAAAAAGTAGAGAGATAGATATAGCCGTGAGAGTGAGGCATTGGGATTTATATTCCAAAAATTTCAACTGAAAAATATGGACCTATCATGGCCAAGTTGTTGGCATCCTTTGAAAATGCCATTTAAAGGCAAAAATATCGTAAGGAAAGGGAAAGAAAATTAATAGTACACCACATATAATTCTTTCTCCTAAACCATTAGAACTAGATATAATTATTTTTATTTGATTTGAGAAGATAGGCGAAGAAACAGAATTTAGGTTAGAAAAAATGTAAATAAATAAAGTTTCATTATTTAGGATTTTATTTTATCATTATATTAATTCAGAAAAAGAATTTTAAAAAAAAAACCCACCAACAGTCGACATTCTTGAAAGGTCCCAATCAAAGATGCGGACGCGTGGCAGGACATAATGATTGGAGCTCGCATCAGATGCCAACACGTGGTGTGATAATGAGAAGGCCACGCCAGCTCCTAGGCATTGCCTATGGAGTTTGGAGAGGCTTACCGACCTTCCAGAAACTTCCGGGAACTACTGGCTGGCAATGGCCGAAGCAACTAGGGGTCCAAAACGAGCCACGTGTCCACATAACCATGCGGGCATCCGACGTGGCGTCCCCGTTTTCCTGAAAATGATACGGCCCCATTTGCAATTAGGGCACTTTCGAAACACACTTTAAAAGTCCACACACCGAGCTTAAAAAACTCTCAACATTTCTCTCTCCAGACAGAAACTTCAACAAAATCACAGAGAAAACCCCGAAAAGGAAACTCGAAAAAAAAATAAATAAAAAAAATCTCACTTTGCTTTCTTTTCCCCTTGTTTGTTTTTCAAACTATACCAGCGATGAATGGGGAGGAAAATTTTGAAGAAGAAGTAAAAATGGAAGAGGAGAAAGAGAAGGTGGTGTTCATGTGGGGCTATCTTCCTGGAGCTCTACCGCAAAGGTCGCCTCTTTTGTCGCCGACCATCGTGCGGACGCCCGGCGCGGAGTACACGTGGAAGGATGTGTGTGGAGGCGGTTGCGGCTTCGCCATGGCGCTTTCTGGTGCTTTCTTCTTTCTCTTTATTAGTCTGATTTTAGCTTAAAAATCTTAATTTTTGAGTTTCGAAGGTCGTAGCTGGTTTAGGTTATTGGAGTTGGTAATGTTGCTGATTGAGTTGGTGTGTGGGAAAATTTGACCACGGGTGACCTTCTTTGACTGACTAACTACATTTATCCTCTGTTTGGTTGCTGGGAAATGTGGGAAAATAAATGGAAGTAGAGCTAGAAATTTTTTGTTTCTTAGTAATTTGATTGCTCTAGAAAACACACAGCTTAGTAAAGTTAGTTACTTGGGTATATTTATTTTTTCTCTTGTTTTGTCAGTGTTTTAAAAATTGACTGCTTTATTTGTTTCCGTATCTTTTCTCATTTTCATTTCCACATTTCAAGTTGGGGAAGAAATTTTTGTTTTTGTTTTTCATGGTTTCAGCGTTCTGTCATTTCCTTCTCAAAATTAACTTACTCCATTTGTCATTTGGTTTGGAGGAAAGTTGTTTGCTTTTGAACTATCAACTTCAATTTCAGGGGCTTGATACATTTTATTATTTTTCTTCCCAATATGGCTGTTTTAGTTTTACCATATATGTTTGTATATGTTTTCCTTTAAAGGTTCTTTTGCGAAGTACGTTTCGTTTTGCTCATGATTCTTCATTGTTATACTTTCACCTAGAGTATGGAAAGATTATTACATGGGGTTCAACAGATGATCTAGGTCAAAGCTATGTGACATCTGGGAAGCATGGGGTAATGGAGCACTTCACAATACTTAGTTCATTCATTGTCATTGAGTTCTTTTGCTTCTTGGTGGAACTAACCAGCGTTCTTTTAAATTTCACTTGTTAAGGAAAATCCGGAGCCTTTTCCTCTTCCAACTGATGCTTCTATAGTAAAAGCTGCCGCCGGTTGGGCTCATTGTGTTGCAGTCACAGGTAATATTGATTTCCTAGCTCCATTTTGATCAACCTAGTGAGTAATGGTTTAGAAGCAGACCAAGCCATCCAGCTTGGTAACTCCCCCCGCTCCTCCCACTTCTCTTTCTGACAAGTTAGTTCTTTAAAAGACACCAAGGGGGTGCGAATTAAGCACACAAGAATAGACCACCTGGTTCAATTATGGAAGCGATTTCAATTTATCTATTTTCCATCATTTTTAAGCTATTATGCGTACTGGATCCATTCAAGAAATTTTAGTTTCAATGCAGATATTGGAGGAGTTTACACATGGGGATGGAAAGAGTGTGTTCCGTCTGGAAAGTTGCTTGGAGAGCAACCTATGGGTGCAAACGTTGAAAAGGATGCAATTGAAAGGCAGAGTTCTTATTTGAACGAGCAAGGTAATTTAATTTTGGCCTCTTTGTCATGACAATGGCAAAAGATTTTGTTCATCCATTACTGACTTATATTTGGTCATGATATAGTTAGCCCTCGCTCTCAAGGCTCACAATCCACTGGCGGGGCATTTTCTGTTAGTGATCCTCGAGGATCTGGAGAAGAAAGTACAAAGCGAAGAAGATTATCTTCGGCAAAGCAAGCGGCTGAAAGTTCATCATCTGGTGATGAACCTCTCTCAGCATTGCCATGCCTTGTGACATTGAACCCAGGAGTTAGAATAGCCACTGTTGCTGCTGGAGGGCGCCATACTTTGGCATTATCAGGTACTTTTGCCCTGCTTTGATTTATCCTTGTATATGATGCATAGTCTCTTTGCATTGTTGTCATGGAATAAGGTGTGGAATGCATTATCAAGTTAGAAATATAGGAGATCTATTATTTAAAGCAATGTATATGATGTGTCCTGATTTCCAAAAGTTTCAGATATAGGACAAGTGTGGGGATGGGGCTATGGAGGTGAAGGGCAGCTTGGTCTGGGCTCCCGGATACGTATGGTGTCCTCTCCTCATCCTGTACCTTGCACTGAGTCCTCTTCTTATGGAAAAGATAGATCTGCAGCACTGCCTCGAGGAACCATGGGTTCGGAGGGACTTGGTCTTCGAGTTCCTGGTAATTATGTGAAAGGGATTGCATGTGGAGGGCGACATAGTGCAGTAATCACAGGTAATAATCTTGAGTTCTTTCTCCAATCATGTTTATGCAAGGGAATCGAAGCTGGATAATACTTCTATGTTACTGACAAGGTCTGTAATTAGTCTCAAATACTCAATTGGTATTTTTACCTTTAATATGTGAGATGTAAGAAGTAACAGACTAAACGTAAGGAAGAATAAACCACAATTGTTGCTAAACTAAGTTGACTATACTTGGTAGACATAGCGCAGGAGGATTATCAGTCATTGGAATTATGGAAGCCGTTTTTGAGACTACATAGTTATACACTGTATGAGTTGGGAGTTAGAATTGATTTATGACAGGATCAGCATTACTTATGGTTGGTGTAACATGTAGTACGACTGAGGTGTTAAATGGTTGCATGCCTAGATTGTGGCCTTTTAGCTGTCTTTACATTTTTTTTTGGTGATTTATTGCATTCCAGATGCTGGAGCAGTACTTACTTTTGGTTGGGGGCTGTATGGACAGGTGAGTTTTCTTCATTACTGAACTCTTTTGCTCAGAATGCCTCCTTGCCTTATGCTTTCTCTTCTTCTTGAAACTATTATTGTGGAAATATTTTCTCTTTACTGGGAACAGCATTGATGTGGATTAGTTGTATTTCATCCTTCTGCCCAACTGATTTCTGGATAGTGAAAAGTCATTGATCGTAATGGATTTGGTTTATTGATCTTAAAACTGTTAATTATAAGCACCATTGTATAAAACCATTTCGCTATAGTGCCTCAACAAAATGTAACTGGTCTACTAATTCAGCTGGAATGTCTAAATTTTTAATCCATGTATCCATCCATCGCCAACACTGGCTGGAGTTCCCCAAATATTAACCATTCTATGGTATCAATATGTAGGTAATGTAGGAATGGTGGAGAAAAAGCACTGTAGGTGCTCAAGATGAGGTTCACTCGAAAGGGATTAATCTATTCTGTTCCTTCTCAATATTACCTATGTTGCACTGTTGCTGCACAGTTTGGCGAGTAAAAAATCAAGGTGTAAAACTAATTTCCTTGTCATTTTTTTGTTTTGGTCAAGTGTGGGCAAGGAAGCACAGATGACGAATTAAGCCCGGTTTGTGTATCTTCACTACTGGGTATCCGGATAGAGGGTGTTGCTGCAGGACTGTGGCACACTGTCTGCATTTCAGCTGATGGTGATGTTTATGCATTTGGCGGGAATCAGTTTGGACAGCTGGGAACTGGAGCTGATCAAGCTGAGGTAAATTTAAGTTTACTATCTTCTCATTAATTGAGAGGACGTAAGGTTACTAGAATGTGATATGATTTTCTTGATTCATAGATTGGCCGTTCAGGCAAATACCAAACGAGATGGTAACTTAATTTTGTGCTTACTTTACCATGAAATGGTGATAGTATATTGGTAGGGTAACATAAATTAGATTAATCAATCATCTTGATGTGGCTACTTTTTGTATTACTTTCAAATCATCATTACCAATATTCATTGGTTGCATTATAGCTTTCATGTTGACAAATAGTCTTTGTTATTAGAGAAATTGTCCAATTGAACTTTCTTGAATTGCAAACCAGACTATACCAAGACTTTTGGATGCTCCAAGTCTGGAAAATACAAATGCAAAGATTGTTTCCTGTGGAGCACGTCATAGTACCATAATCACAGGTATGTTACCTTCCACTTTGACAAGCTCCCGTACTCTTTTATGATAACTTGATAAGTGACTTTATCTTTCTTTATGCTTAATAAGAAATGGAGTCCAATCTTAATGTGGTTATGAAAATATGATTACCTCCATATGTTTGGTTGTATGTGTGCGTCTCCATTAGCCCAGACAACAGGAAATGAAAGGTGGAGAAAGAAAAACAGAAATTTCGTCCAACTAATAAGAGCCTTCACAAGTCCTTGGAAAATTCCCAAGTCTATATGGGTTGGGAACACCAACTATAGTGAAAGTTGTGTAGGTATTAAGGATGAAAATATCGATGTAGGTGGAAATATCAGTAATGGTAATTTGAATTTACAAAACTATCAGTAGGTCTCAATCAAGCATGCATAGAGACATTACAGTTTTGACATCATAATTTCAATATAGAAGATGATTGAAATTTAAACTTATGTGAATTGTCACCTAAAGGGATTCTTACTTATCTGTGTTTCATCCTTTCTTATGCTCCTGCTTCATGAAGACGATGGTAAAGTTTTCGGCTGGGGATGGAACAAGTACGGTCAGGTATGATTCAGTTGTCATTAATAAATACTTCACGCCATATCATGCTATGAAATGTATTTTGCACTGATGTTGTCATTTCTTGTATTTCCTTACAAGTCTAACACTGGTTTTTGGGTGAAAATGGCCAGCTTGGCTTGGGTGATGTGATCGACCGCAACATTCCGGCTCAAGTCACAATTGATGGATGTGTGCCAAAAAATGTGGCATGTGGCTGGTGGCATACCTTGCTACTTGCTGAACCCACTTGAGTTCTTCTAGTCCGGAGGCCATGGTACAGTTTTGTTAGGTAGTGTTCATTGAACAGCTGGTAGCTATTGAGTAACATGTACATACAGTAGTTTGTATATACATATGCATATGTATTATGTATGTATATGCATGTACTGCTCATTCTTTCATGGCAGTGGTTCTTCACGATTGCCCCGATCCTGATCTCTGATACGGTTATGATCCATGATGTGTATCAGTTCCAAGATGTACAACATTTTCAATCCATTGTGTATATTATATTTTATGCAATTGGAAGTAGCTGTGATGTAATCAAACGCCTTGAAATTTGAAATTATGTAATTGTTTCGAAATGTGAGTGAATTGTTCTTCCTTTTGTTTCTTGGTTTTGTTTTGGAAAATGAATGCCACTATATATTGATCCATATCAGCAATGCAGAAGTACGCACTTCTCTGAGCTCATTGGTTAGGGGCGATGCATTATTGTCTTGTGTTTTAAGACTTTTTTAATGGCAAGTTGTTGAAATTTGCAGGTTTGCCATTATTCAATTCAAAGTCTTCTTCCATATCCATCCCCCATGCCGCGATGAGCAAAAGAGAAGACTTTCACAGGTCTTCTAGATGAAAGCTCTCGACCTCACCACGTTGTCATATCTGCGTATCACTTTCTCAAGATTATGTTCCATTTTAAAAATGTCTTCTTTACAAGTTTTTTCAAAAACAACTGGCCGCATTTTTTGTATCTTTTCTTTTTGATTTCTAGAAATGAGATATTTTCTTCTCATTGACTCATCGAGCTAAAGATGTAAGAAAAGTGGAAAATGTTAAATGGAGACTATTTTGCTGACACATGTAATATGTGTCAAATTTTGGATTTATGTGTTAATATGTTATTATCAAACTTTTTAAATATAAGCGATAACGTAAATTAATTTACGGGATGGATTCGAACTTGATTGTAAATGCACGGTAACTGTCCTAACCCGCACTCAATTTCATGAGCAGCCAGACAATAAGAAATCTAGTCAAAGGTCAAACCCAAAATTTAATTCGTCAAAAATGTCAGAAGACGACAGAAAATTTTCCCACCAAAACAAAATTCAAAGCTGAGGAATCTTTACATTTCCTACCAAATTTCCCCACTTTACAAAACCCCCTCCAGTCCCAATCCACCAACCGCCTTTTAAAACACGATCACCACTCAACCTCTCTCTCAGTCTTTCAAAAATGGCCTCTGCGCCCAATCTCCTCCTCTCCGCCGTGCTCCTGCTAACGTACGCCTGGTGCGTACTGTGCATCCAGCGCTGCCCAGACTGCGGCAACACCTCCGTGCCCTACCCGCTCAGCACAGCCCCCACGTGCGGCGACCAGTCGTACAAGATCAGGTGCGACGCGGGCGCGCTCGTCTTCGACACCCTCAACAACTCCTACCCAATCACCTCCATCTCCCCCTCCTCCCAACGACTCGTAGTCCGGCCCTCGAGCTTCGTCTCCAACACCTGCGTCACATCGGATATAACCCACCAGGGCCTCAAGCTCAACGACTCGCTCCCTTTCAACGTCACCAGCAGCAACACCATCCTGTACCTCAACTGTACGGACACTCTGCTCCGATCGCCTTTGAACTGCACGTCGTCGAGCCTCTGCCACTCGTACGTCAACGGAAGCACTGCCAGGGCGGTGGGCCCCTGCGAGGCAGCTCCGCTTTGTTGCACTTTTCGGGCGGGCGGTTCGTCGACCTCGTATATGATTCGGGTCAGTGACTCGGGTTGCAGCGCGTACACGAGTTTTGTGAATTTGGATCCGGTTTTGCCCGTTGACAGGTGGCCCGAACCGGGAGTGGAGATACAGTGGGTGGCTCCCAGGGAGCCCGTGTGCGGGACCCAGGCGGATTGTGAGAGCGATGGAGGGAAGTCGACGTGTGGGCCCGACCCGGCTGTCGCTGGGGTGAGGAGGTGCTTCTGTGACTCTGGCCTTGTGTGGGACCCTGTGGCTGGGTTATGTGTTGATGGTGAGTTGCGTGTTGTTGTTTTGTTTATTTGCGTGGCTGGTCAATGTTTTTCGTTGACTTTGTGAAAACTTAGTTTTGGCTGACTAAATATTTGAAACTTTGACTTTTCTTTCTTGGCAGATAGCATTGGTTCAAAGGACAATACTGCACTCATAGCAGGTATGGATTGGGTTAAATTCCACTCACATTAAAGCCATTGGTTTGTTGATGTAAAATCCTGCTAATTGGTCATCAAAATGGAGTTTTGAATTTGAAACAAAATGTGACATTAAAGTTACTATGAGTTTCAAATTTTATATTTATTTGATTTCTGATATGGAAATTGGCATGGATAAAAATTACATTCTAGTTTAATCTGTTTTTGCTTTTTAGATGATAACTCAGAATAAAAATGGTGACAAATCATAGCCAAGGGTGCATTTTGATTAGTGACTTGAAATCTATATCTATGGTGTTAATAAGAAGGAAACTGGAATTTGTGCAGGTTTAACTTCTGGGATTGGTGCAGCACTAGTTGCAGCCACCATTGCCATTCTACTCTACAAGCGCCACAGACGCATCAAGGAAGCTCAAGCTCGCCTCACCAAAGAGCGTGAAGAGATCCTGAATGCCAATGGAGGCAGAGCTGCAAAAGTCTTCACCGGAAAAGAGATCAAAAGGGCAACAAACAGCTTCGCCAGAGACCGCCTCCTAGGCGCCGGTGGCTACGGTGAAGTCTACAAAGGATTTCTTGAAGATGGCACTGTGGTGGCTGTCAAGATTGCCAAGCTTGGAAACACCAAAGGCACTGACCAAGTCCTCAATGAGGTCCGGATTCTGTGCCAAGTTAACCACAAGAGCCTTGTTCACCTACTTGGTTGTTGCGTTGAGCTAGAGCAGCCAATTATGGTCTACGAGTACATTGAGAATGGAACTCTTCTCGAACATTTGCAAGCTCGAAAAGCCGGAGGCTGGAAACATCTGTCCTGGACACAGCGTCTACAAATTGCTCATGACACGGCCGAGGGTCTTGCCTATCTCCATTTCTCAGCAGTCCCTCCAATATACCACCGCGATGTGAAGTCTAGCAACATTTTACTCGATGAGAAGCTGAATGCAAAGGTTGCTGATTTCGGGTTATCCCGCTTGGCTCAAACCGATTTAAGCCATATATCAACATGTGCTCAGGGAACACTTGGATATCTTGATCCTGAATATTACAGGAACTATCAATTGACAGACAAAAGCGATGTTTATAGCTTTGGAGTTGTGTTGTTGGAGCTTTTGACATCTCAGAAAGCTATAGACTTCACCAGGGAAGCGGATGATGTAAACCTGGCAGTTTACACGCAGAGGATGATGGCAGAGGAGAGGTTAATGGATGTGATTGATCCTGTGATGAAAGAGGGAGCCAAGACTTTGGAGCTGGACACCATGAAGGCATTGGGGTTCCTGGCATTGGGTTGCTTGGAGGAACGCCGACAGAACCGGCCTTCCATGAAAGAAGTTGTTGAGGAGATTGAGTACATTGCAAGCATTGCCACAGCCAAGGCTGTAGAGATCTAGCTTCTTGTTTTGTTTGAGTTTGCGGTAGGGTCTATAAACAAATAAACTCTTGAAACTATGGGATACTTTGGTGGGCTCAATTTGGGTAATTGGGTTTTGTAGATGGGCTTTTGGCCTTGAAGAGATACTTTTTTTGTTGGGTTTCTCTTCTTTTGGTGCAAGACCATGAAATCAATTCAGAAAGTTTAAAAAAACAAAAGTCAAAAAAAGAAGCCGATTTGGCGAAATGAGATAGGCATGGGCCCTGGGCTTCCCTTGTGATTTCTTGTCTTCAAAAGAAAAAATAAAGAAAAAGGTCCTTTATGATTAAAGGTGTTTGTGTTAAAGGTCCTTTATGATTAAAAGTGTTTGTTTTTTCTGTCTTTTTAAATTGTGAAAGATAGCATGAGTCATCATGACCATACCATTTGAGTTTGTAATGAGTTAAATTATCAGCTTGAAAAGATGTCAATTCTCATTCTTTCTATTTTTTGGGTCAAAATGTAAATTCTCATTAGTTGGTTGCACTCAACTCTTTCAGATCATTACCCATTTTGGTTTCTGGTCAGAGAGGTAGCTGGTCCTTGTTTTGATCCTTCTGATCATTACCCATTTTGGTTTCTGGTCAAAGAGGTAGCTAGTCTTAGTTTTGATCCTTCTCAAATTTGACCCCATTTTCCCCCCCCAAAAAAAAAACTCGTCCCATCTAATTAATTTCTCAATTTTGATTATTCTTCTAACCTCATCTTATTAATATCATACACTTCTTAATTATTCCAACCTTATACTAAAAATGGTAGCTTGTCATCAACGAGGGTTGGTTCAGTTGGTAAGGTCCTTGCACTATGTGTAGTCCCACCAATGTTCGAGTCCTACTGTCAACAATCCTCGTTGGTGTGGGATTTGTAATTTCCTACATAAATCCATACCGGTGACAGCTGGAAATTGGGTGCCACACGTAAGTTCTTTCGGCTCGAGATTGTAAGTATGCCCTAACGCTAGTGGTGAGAGTAGACTATATACAGCCTCCCCCTAAATGTTTTTGAACCAAAAATATGGTAGCTTGTCTTGTCTATATATTTTGATAGTTAAGAAAGTTGGTAACGATATGAAGTAAAGCCTAAAACTCTTGACCCACGTATACTTTGCCCAAATAAGACCAGATTCAAACACACATTGTTTTCTCCTTTTGCCAAAAGATACATCAAAGTATACAACAGGAGCCGCAGACTATATGGGTTTGTCCTCACCATTTTAACTAGCAAGCAATGACATTGATTGTACTTAAAGTGATCATTACACATCTATGCCTATGCAAGGAGGACATCAAAGGAATTATGACACATGATTTTCTATGGATTATGCTAGCATCAGACGTCGTACATGGGCGGGCAAGTGAATTTAGTAAGATCATTAATTATGATCAACGATCAATAATTGTGCTAGCTTCACGTGCTCATCATTTACAACTGACATTAACTCGTGATTTTATACTTAATGCAACCTCATTGACAAACTATGAAGCTATAGCTTAGCCTTAATTAGAAGAACATCTATGACCTTCTTTTGACAAACATTGGCAAAGGCCAAATTGTTACTTCAATTGGAGACTTCACATACATGCCCATTTGGTTTGGTTTAATAACACTAAAAAAGGTAAAGGTTGCAACTTTAGGCAGGCCACTGGCCACAAAGCCAATGCTTAGAAGTGGAGTGTAACCAAATAATAATGTAGATGACGTGCTATTTTGTTAAAGGGATCCAACATCAAAAGGTCAACCAATAATACTAAATATTAGGTCATTTGTATGAATTTAATCCTTCAATTTTGCATAACCCAACTGGTTTATTTAACATTAAATCACGAGAATTTAATTTATTTAATTTAATTCCGTTTTAGTTTGAACCATGCTTTGTGGTTGAATTTCTCATTGAGGTTTGTTTTGATGCATATTAATGATTGCAATTATTTGAGAGGCAAGCAAAGTTTAAAGGCTGAAATTAGCTGGAATTTGTATTTATTTATATACTTGGCCTTGATTTGGGGTTTACTTACACACTTTATGTGGGCCTCGCATTAAAAGCATTATCCATATGGATATTATGTGGAATATGCTTTGTTGCCCCTGTTGGCAGATCTGGCCTCAGCTTGCAACTTCATATAAAATATGGTTTTTTTTCTTCTAAAAATAATAAAACAAATAGTGGATCTGAAATTGTATAACCTTTAATATTTTTCAGTTTATCTATCAATTACAACGTTTGTAAAGTCTAGGCTGGCTCAGGAGCTTCAGGGAAAGCTAACTTCACGTCGGACTCGCTTGCTGTTGTCTTCTTCAAATACTTTCTTTTTCGGCGGAAATGCTATTTTCCGCATGACCAAGAGGTTACTATTGTCTTTTTTTAGCTTCTTTCGACCCGCGTGCTGAAGAGGTTTTGCTTTGTAATTTTATTTTTCACATTAAAAAAGGTTTTAAAAGCTTTAATCCATTAAATTACAGTTTTCAATGACAATTTGTAAATTAAAGTCAATGCACGTATATAATCAAAACGAATTTGTCAATCTTTATAGGCTATCAACTCATATAATAATATTTTGTTTGCGTTTATTTAGAGAGAATTATCATCACAAAGGCACGCTACTAGAAAAAGGGGCTTAAGTCATTGTTGGTTTAGCCACAACAAACAGGCCCTGTGCTCAAGTTAAGATGCTAGTATATTTTAAATCGAAAGATGCTTGTTAATATCTCAAAATTTTATTTCTCCAACTTTTAGATGGTAAGTGAAGTTCCACGTCATTACATAAAAATGGTAACAATTTTGAAAAAAATTCCAATGAGAGAGATTGATTGGAAAAAGAATATATATATATATATATATATACAGAAATTCTCCTATGTAGACATACGAACGTTATTATTATACATACGCCATGTATTTTGTACTAACTCTCCTTATTTTTCTGCATATTTACAATAGTATGGGATCCTAAAGGGTGTTCCTCGATACACCCTTTAGGATCCCATACAATTTTTTTTTTTCAATGATCCAAACAATCTATTTTTTAAGTCTACATTCATAGATCATCTTTGCAAAAAATTAGACAAATTGAAAACTGTTTCGATATCCAATTGTGTTCTACAAAATCAATAAACACGGTACTTCAAGAAAGTACTTAAATTTCAATAATTCAATTGAGTATTCAAATGATATCAGATTCAAGTGATTTTTCATAGAGATGATCTTTGAATGAGTATCTACAAAATAGATGATTTGAATGAGTGAAATATAATACGAAGTGACCCTACAAGGTGTCCTAAAAAATAATAATAAAGAATTTGTTTCAATGTTGGTTGATTGAGACTCATATCATCGTCATTCCTGCATGCTGGTTGGCCCAGTGTATGCCACAAATTACTACAACCAATTATTAATCAAAATTAACACTTTTCCATTTTGAGACCATTCACACATACCCAATTATCTCATTATAGAATCCATAATTTTCGCCCACAAAAAATAAAAAAATAATTATACTTTACAGTACAAATTCATCCACAATATGAAGCAGACGAAAGACGAAATTGCCCCGAAGCTACACCCGCCAAGCGGACGTGACCCACTTTTATCAGAAGGGAAATTTCCAATTAAAGTTTTAATTTGAAATCCGCCAGAAAACCACGTTCGTTAATAATAATCCCGCGTATGTATGTATACATTGTATATATATATAAATCCCACGGGAGATTTTCCTTAACCAACAACAACGCCTTTGCACAGCTCAGACCCTGACGGATAAAAACCGTTAGGGTGAACGCCACTCGCCCAAAACTCGCTCTTCACCGCTTTCAACCCGGTTCCCACTCGTCCGAGTCCGAGCTCAACCTCCGGGCTCTGTTCGGGTTTTGATCTGCTGAGATCCGAGGTAATAATTGACTCCTGTTAGCTTTCGTTCTTAAGCGTTGATCAAAACTTTTGACATTTTCTCTGTCGGTCCGTTTGTTTGCGGCAGCTGAATTTGACAATGTGTATTTGGTTGATTGGCTTTGATTGGTTCAAAACCTCATTGCTCTGATTTCTTTCAATTCGCATTGTTAATAATTTTGAGGATTTGTTTGTGAATTTTAGATTTTTGCTTCAATTCGTTCTCCAAGAGCTACATGGATTAGATCTGGTAGAGTTTCTGTGATTTGTTTGTTTGGGTTAACATTTTCCTTGCTATGGTCAGCCCCACTTAGTAAAGATAAAACTTTGTTTGGTTTGAGTCATTTCTGGTTACATCTTTTCTCCTTTGTTTTATTTTGTTTTGTTTTTGGAATTTTCCCAATTAAAAGAATTTAACTTAAAAATAGGTGCAAGTTAATTTGGTATGGTATTAGAGTTGCGTGTGAAATCGTGTTGGTATGAAATTTCTGCTTTTTAGTTTTGTCGGTCGCTGAAATTTAGAGCTATTTGGTTTTACCAATGTGAGAAACCAGAAAAGTAAATCCCTTTGGTGATTAAATGGGTCAATTCCCTTCAGTTATGAGTTAAACCATAGTTGTGCATCTTTTTTTTTTTCCTGTCACTTTTAGATATTTTAGTGGATGCGAAATTATTTGAATCTCGATGTTAGGTTGTATTCTTGTGTTCAAGCTGCCTGTAAAATTCTGAATGTATTGATATCAGGGAAAGCAAAGGGCATATCAAAATGAAGGCACTCATTCTTGTTGGAGGTTTTGGAACACGTTTGCGGCCATTGACACTCAGTGTCCCTAAGCCGCTTGTTGAATTTGCAAACAAACCCATGATCCTGCATCAGGTACAAGCATCCATATAGATCTTATAATGTGATTAATCCATGCTCTTATGATTCTTTAGTTTGCGCCCTCCCCTTACCAACCCAAATCCCCACACATACACGCTTGTGCGCATAAAATTGTAAATTGATACATTTTTGTTTTTTGTTTTCCAGATAGAGGCTCTTAAGGCAATTGGTGTTAGCGAAGTGGTTCTGGCGATCAATTACCAACCAGAGGTAAATGAGGCCATTATTTTGTGAAAAGTTCAATTTTATACTCAGAGAGTCATGCCACTGAAGTTTCTTTGACTGCTTATGCTCATTATGCAGGTGATGATGACTTTCCTGAAGGAGTTTGAGGCAAAGGTTGGCATCAAGATCACATGCTCACAAGAGACTGAGCCCCTTGGCACGGCTGGACCTCTGGCTCTTGCTAGAGACAAACTGATAGATGATTCTGGCGAGCCCTTCTTTGTCCTTAACAGTGATGTTATCAGCGAGTACCCATTTAAGCAAATGATCGAATTCCATAAATCCCATGGAGGAGAAGCTTCCATAATGGTGACCAAGGTAACATGAAGTTGTAATTCTACCTCATACTTTGCACTCATCTTCCTTGGAGGCATTTTTTTGAGCTGGATGTCACTGAAAATATTTTCTTTGTTTCATGTAGGTGGATGAGCCTTCGAAATATGGAGTGGTGGTTATGGAAGAATCTACAGGGAAAGTTCAGAAATTTGTAGAGAAACCAAAACTGTTTGTTGGTAACAAAATCAATGCTGGAATATACCTGTTGAACCCCTCAGTTCTTGATCGAATTGAGCTGAGACCAACTTCAATTGAGAAAGAGGTATTCCCAAATATTGCAGCAGAGAATAAGCTCTTCGCAATGGTCCTTCCAGGGTTTTGGATGGACATTGGGCAACCAAGGGATTATATTACAGGCCTGAGACTCTACTTGGACTCATTGAGGAAGAACTCTTCATCTAAGTTGGCCAGAGGCTCCCATGTTGTGGGAAATGTTCTGGTGGATGAGACTGCCAAAATTGGAGAGGGGTGCCTGATTGGACCAGATGTTGCAATTGGTCCGGGTTGCGTTGTTGAGTCAGGAGTTAGGCTATCTCGCTGTACAGTAATGCGTGGAGTCCGGATCAAGAAGCATGCTTGCATTTCTGGCAGTATCATCGGATGGCACTCCACAGTTGGACAATGGGCTCGTGTAGAGAACATGACTATCCTCGGAGAAGATGTTCATGTAAGCGATGAAATTTACAGTAATGGAGGTGTGGTTTTGCCCCACAAAGAAATCAAGTCGAGCATTTTGAAGCCAGAAATTGTAATGTAGGGTGTGTGCTGTTGCTTATGTTCAAACTACACACAACAGAATGCTTCTAGGGAGGATAGTAAGTTTATTTGTTTGATATGTGTTATTATTTTTTCCCTTATCTCTGTTCTTTTACACAGTGCAAAGGTTCTGCTGCTCCTTCCATGTGATGTTCTTGAACTTGAAGTTTTGGGTCAGTCAGTGTCCTCCATGACTAAATTGTTGTGAGAACTTGTGTATGCTTTTAGTGTATATAGGAATAAATTATCGGTCGGCTTCTCTGGATTCAGGCTGTGTAACTTATCAAGGTTGAATTTTTTTAATGAATATATCATTTTTGCATTTTTAAATTAGGGATGTTGGATACTTTTTTTATTTACGACAGAGGTGGTGGGCACTTGTCTTCCAGTGTTGGTATCTGAACTGTGATCTGAGAGATGATTCCATAATCCAGTGTCGGCAGCATAGATTATGTGTAAATTATTTTTCTTGGCGGCCCCAAAACTTGCAAAACTGAAATCTTTCATAGTTGGAGTCAATTGAACACAAGACCTTCGGTGCATGAAAAACTATGCGTGTTTAACTTTAACTGCGGATTCAAAACCTTGTTTAAGGAAAACTAAAATGAATGAATTAATAAGCTATTACATCCTTCTCTAGTGAGAGAATATCGTAAGTCCTATTTCTTAAATCATGGAATGGACCACAAGACAATGCCATTACTGAGTGACATAAGCAGAAAATTTGGCCATTTGGGAACCAAACAAACGATGTTAGGTGTTCTGATTATTATCTTACATTTTATATGTGGCGTGAGAAGTCCAGCCATCCTAATCAATCAAGCCTTTTGAATTGATTATGTATCATTAAAGAACATGGAATTCCTTGGTGAAAAGAACAAGGACAAATTGGGAATTTTAAAACAAAGAAAAAGGAAAAGTATGTGTGGTCTACCATGTGAAATGACACCTTTACTCTGGCAATTTCAAGCAAGTAAAATAAAATAAAGTGAAGAAGACAGCCAATAATGGAGGGCAAATGATTACAATCTTCATACCAACCCACTTTGATTATAGATCTATGGATCCAGAAGACAACAGGAAAAATAATTGTGAGGTGTTCTCAACAAAACTGATTTGTTTTGAAGTGTAACATGATATTTACAGGGGAAAATTGAAGAATAATGTAAGTTTGCTGTGATGGTGGTGTAAGTTGTCACTCATACTGCACCTAGCAACCAAAACATGACAATGGACGAAACAGCAAGGAGGAACCATGAGATAAAAGCGAAAGCAACAGCAATTTGGAATCTGCTGCATGGAAGATGTGCCGGTGGCCCGCAGTAATTCAAATCTCTCGAATACAGAACTGTCACTCCAGCTGATGAGCATGCAGCGGCCAACGACAGAATAGCTGTCACCTGCAGAAGAATACACATTAAGAAGTTGCTTGGTGTTTTTACCCCCAGCCCTCAGAAGAATCAAAATTCGAAGTAAACAATCTGTCTAGTAACGCGATAGTTACAAGAATTAAACTCCACGTCTGCCTCCAGAACATAATTTTATCTACAACAATTGGAGAACTATCATTAAACTGTTCGATTGGTGCATGCATGCATAAGGGACCAGGTGTTTTGCTTTTGTTTAGTCTGTTTGCAACTTCTAGATAAAACAAAGCAGAATTAAAGCGCAATCAAACCTTAAAATGGCTCCATATTGGCTGAAAGGAAAATTTGGCATTCATGCATCAGACCCCGAGTATTAAGAATCAAAATTATGCTGTGTCAATTTTCATATCAAAACATCCTCACAGTGACATTCATGCTTCTTCCAGATAATTTTAGCAAACATTACGTACTGTAGTAGTGTTAAGAGTAGCAAAGGATCCTCGGAGAAGCTTCATTATTCCAAAAACTATATGCAACAAACAATGATTGAATAAGTCCAGAAACTTACCCAATCCCCAACAACAAATAGGCTCACTAAAACAGGATTCTGCAAGCTTCTCTTTGACCTCAAAGCATGCAAATCAAGGCAAGCCAGTCCCAAACTCCAAAGAACTTGAAGCCCCATTGATGCAATTAAATAGCTGGATCCAACAAATGCAGGTAAGAATTATACAACTATCCAACCTAGAAGCAGGTAGACTTGTTGGACCATTTACTGAAAAACTAGGACGAAAAAAACAATCTTATGCATTATAGGAGCAGCGGCCAATTAATTAGCAGATTATAAGTCCTAAAATAGCCTGCACCTATACACATAGTAGTGGAATACATATGCAAAGGCGTGTGACTTTCTGCACCTTAGTAGTTAGGTTCCCAGTTAATACTCTCCAAGTTCTATGCAGACAAATACATCAAGAAATGAAGTTGAGAAAATATTACTTATCAAAACACATATAGAAACTGAACAAGGAAAGGCTTTATGAACTGAAAAGTGGGATAATCAAGTAAACGCATACATTATGACATGAAAATTACAAGAGAGTTCCCGTGGTCACAATTTATCAAGAAACTTGTTAAACCCGTCTGGAAGTGGGAGACCTGAAACCAATTTTCCAAGGGAAATAACAAGAAAATCATTCCCTACCCAGAAAACAATAGTAATGACTTGTTGGGGATGACAATAAAGAGCCTATCCTCCACCAGGAAGAGATTATTTGGATGACTTTGTAGGGATACTAAAACATAATTCTAACTTGAATTCACCATTGGCATCATGTAAAGATGTCTTATTACGTTTGGGTTCTGGGAACTAAAGAAGGCCGATCAGTGTACTGAGTTTAGATTCCTGTGTGGACAGTGGAAGGCATAAATTTAATAGGAGGAGATTGCCAGGAACCTTATCTTATCTTTAAAATGTACAGATTTAAGCTCAGAGATCAACAGATGGGTACTGAAGAATTAAATGAAGGTCAAGATCAACCACAGAAGAACTCCAGAACTACCATTTCAAACATATATTAGCAAGTGAATGGTAAGGAAAAAATCAACGCTCAGGGCTATAACATGAAATCTGCCTTTACCAATTTAAAACCGAAGCTTGGTTGCAAGTTGGCAACCATTAAACACACATTTCAAAAGATACCGAGAGACTTATAAACATAAACAATCCTGCTAATGCTAGAGGGGTGTATTACAGATGCTGTTTAATCTTAAAGGCGTCCAGTTATGGCCAATATTCCTAGACTCACCAAACAATCCACTCATCTACCTAACCTGATGTGGAAAACTTATATAACTTTGTTCTATTTTCATTCTCTGGTTCCCCCGCCTTATTTTCTATGTAGTTGGTGAAACAGAATAGGGAATCCGCCCACAATTTTTTTTTTCTTTCATAAATCCATTCTTTCTAGTATTGGAGAATTGTATTTGAGTGAAATTTGCTACAAATTCACTTATCTGAAATCCCTGAGGAAAACCTTAAGCATTTTAACATACCCACGGGAAAGATCCCCATGAGCTTAAGTAAGCACAGAATAAATAACCCTTTCCCCCCAGACCCCTAAGAAAAAGGACGAGAGATGAAACCCAGAAAAAAAAAATCCATGGAAATTTTTGTGAAACTGCACAATAAAAAAGAGCTGATAAGAAGGGCAAATAATATACCAAAATGCAGTGGAGTTGAAGAAGCCATGAGCAGAGACCATCACTCCAATAGAAGCAGCAGCGAAAGAGCACTGCCCAATTCTCAGTACCAGCCCACTCACCTTCCCTGGACTCCCAAAGACCTCCTTCATCCCTTCCCTCTCTATAACTCTCTCTAGGGACCCTTTCTGAGTTTCTGGGTCCTACAGATGAGCCCTAGCTTTCATAATATTCCACCATTAATGCAACAGCTAACATAAAAGCTAAAGAACTCAACTTTTTCAGAGGAAGGGGCTTAAAATGTGGGATCCTAACAGTTACAGTTCAGATAGAGTTTAAGAAGACAAAGATCTTTGACATGAGAATGCTCCCTCTCTGATGAAGACTGAGACTGGTTCTTTATATATCTCATGGAATTAATATAAAATAGTTTTGTTGTTTTTCTTTTTTCTTTTTCATTTGGGCCTCAACATCAAAAACAAAAGGAACAATATTTGAGACCAGCCCAATAGGTCAACAAAGTTCTAAAAGGTTTTTTCTTTATAACAACTTGAGCTAAAAACCAAAAACAAAAACAAAAATCCCACGTATATGTGGCGTAGAGAACCAACTTTCAGTATAAGTTACCGACTTCAACGCCCTTTCAACCCTAAAACCCTCAATACAACTTAGAAGCCCCAAACCCGCGCTTGCTCGTCTCTAAAACCCTAAACCCTTCACTCTGTTTTCTGCAGCAACTCCAAAGAAAATGGCTTTCACTTCAATTCTTCGCAGATCGGCCTCCTCTTTGGCTCCATTGGCCAGCCGACTCGCTCGAGGCAATCGATCTTACCATGGTGCTCTCGTCAACGCCATAAACCACGTCAATCACTCCTACAAGTCCACTCTGACCCCTTTTGTTCCGACCCCTCGCTACTATTCCAGCCACAGTTCGGACCAGTCTCTTCTCAAGGTTATCGATGCAGAGATAAAGTGCGCTGAGGAGACCGATGATCTTGACAAGGTGACATTTTCTTGTTGTCTCTTACTTTTTTGGACTGTTTGGTTTCTGAGAAAATTTAGGGAAATGGGCAAGAACATGATCTTAAAGTTATCTTGTATTTGGTTCCGTAGAAAATGAAAAACCCTCCCCATTTAACTCGAATAATTGTGTTTGGAAATGGTTAATAAACTCCAACATGCAGAGATTGTATGAGCCCTTGAGTTAGAATTAAGTTTTTCTTATTTGGTCAATTTAACATATTCTTTTGCAATAGATCCCAGACTACTGATGCTGATCATGGGTTTGTGGATCTCTGTTCATTAACTTGGTTTTGAGTTGCCTCTTTAGCTAGATTTTTGGGAAAGTTTACTACTTGTAAAAGAACTATATGAACTTAAGTTGTTAGTGTAATATATGTTTCTGTGTGTGGGTGTGTATGATTTTGAATGATTGTGTGTATGATTTGGTACTTGTAAATTTCCTGTTTTGTGATGCTTCCAACTATTTGAATTATGTGATTCATTAATGTTAAAATATTGCCATAATTATCACTACCGGAGTTCTCGTTTTGTAGGCTGAAGAGATTCCAAGTGGCTTCCCTTTTCAAATTGAAGATACTCCCGGAGCCCAAATAGTGACACTGAAAAGAACATATCAGGGTGAAAACATAGTAGTTGAAGTTCACATGCCTGATCTAGTTACTGGTGATGAAGAAAACGACGGTGACCAGGATGGTGATGATGAGGATGGAAGTGCTAATAAGTCCAGCCTCCCGTTGCTCGTGACTGTCTCCAAGAGTGATGGACCTTCTCTCGAGTTTAGCTGCACTGCTTTTGCTGATGAGATTGAAATTGACAGCTTGGCAGTGAAAAATCCAGAGAATTCTGAGGATCAGATTGCCTATGAGGGGCCTGACTTCCAGTAAGCCTCGATTACTTGTAGTTGTTTAGCATTAATTCAAGATTATTGTTTATATAGTCTTCTCTAATCGACACACGAATGTCTGCTCCATTGCAGTGATTTGGATGAGAACCTTCAGAGGGCATTCCACAAGTATTTGGAGATTAGAGGAATCAAGCCCAGCACAACCAATTTCTTGCATGAGTACATGATCAACAAAGACACTAGAGAATATGCGAATTGGTTGCAGAAACTTAAGCAGTTCGTTGCAGCATAAACTTTTACCTGAGATATTATTTGGTAGAAGAGATTCGGGAACATGGTTTAGCTTGCATTTTTGGAACTCCTATTGCTATAAGTTCAAATTATATGATTAAAAGTAGATGATTATGTAGTTCATTGAAACTTTGAGGGATGTGAGTTTGTTGGAAGGCTATTATGCAACAACAGTTGCTTTTAATATGAAAATAACCATTTAGGCAATTTATATTATTATACCATTTCTTTGTGGTAGCATTTACCAAACTTTTGAGTTTTCTATTGCTAACAAACTTACTTTCCACATCGTTCATATTGGCAAGAAAAGAAGACTCACCTACCTACCTTACAGGAGGCCGTTAGTTACTAGAATCGTGTCGATGACTTTTAGCTGAGCTCAAAGTTTCGTCATTCCACTTTCGGCTGATAATGAGTTGGTTATGTTACAAGCAGATATTGTGTCTAGGTACTTATTGGAAATTTTCCACATATGCCTTCATATTTTCATAAACTACCTTTTGACACTCCAAAAAAGTCATCATACACTCCTCGTGCAATTCTTACTTATTTATGTTTGCTACTCTTAAAACTTGAGGAATTGCGTAAGCGAGGAGACCTCGCTCGGTTCTAAAAACTTAAGCGAGTAATAATCTACAAATCATACCTAAGATAACATAAAGCATCAGGCCAATAACCAATGCAACATATTTTATTATCTCCTCTCTCTCTCTCTCTCTCTCTCTCTCTTCCCAGTGACCACCTGGCACCTGGGAATGGGTAGAGATGGGTGGTCATGATTGTTGGCAAATTTAGGGCTCAATTGGGAGGTCCTTGTGGGTGTAAATAACCCCCTTATCACCGTCCACAACTTGTCCATTTCCTCTGAGAATCCTGCATGTCCAATAAAGTCGCGATATAACAATAGTAAAGCTCAATGTAAAATCAAGATGAATTGAGGTTTTCTGAATTTCAACAAGAACAAAATTTGAGGTTTCATACCATCTTGTTGTTAACAATCCTTCTACTCCTACAGGGCCCCGAGCATGAATTCGACTCGTGCTTATCCCAACCTGTTGGGTAAAAGAATAGAATTAAATACAAGACTAAAGACTTTACATATCAGCATATCACTAATCTTAATAAAATCATTCCTAGATGGTAGTATACCTCTGCGCCAAGTCCAAATCGAGCACCATCACAAAATCTTGGGCTTGCATTGTGAAAAACAGCAGCACTGCGTACGCATAGAACAATCAAAAATTTACTGTTAAACAAGGAAAACCTCGGGGACATTTTTCTGTGCAATGAAGAAACTTGGTTGCTAAACTGCAAGAGCTTGGTTTAATTCTTATGAGCAGCCACTTCATGCCGAAAAGGCTTTAAAGTCCCCATTTTGGTCGGCCTAACTCTATGTAATTGTCTGCTCTTATGGAAATATTCTGATTGATGTGGAGAATTAAACTAGTATGATAGCACTAAATAAGATTGCACAGATCTTCTGGAAACAAGACGGGAATGAAGCATTCTTACCTGTCAACTTGACCTAAAAAGGCATCTACAACTTCTAGGTCTTCTGCAATAACGCAATCAGTATGTGCACTGCCAAACGGAGGAAAGGAAAAAATAAATGACACAGCTTCATACAAGTCATTGAAATGCATTTCATGTGATATGAAACTCTAACGTACCTTCCATGTTCATGTATATGAGCAATGGCTGCATGCACATCATCCACAAACTCAACAGTGCAAGCCATTGAACTGTACTCATGATGGAATGAATGCGCTTGTGGAATATTGAGCAAGGAGCTTGCCCTTGGTCCACCATATAAAGTAACACCTGAAAATGATATATCATGGATTGAATTTCTTTAGATCCTTCCGATGGCATGTTTCACTGTAAGAATTTTTCTTGGGGTCTCCTTGAAAGTTCTCCAAGTTTTAAATAATGGAAGAGAAACAACATAATATTATTCTGTTGCATGCCTGTGGTGATTGGAAAATTTAGTTACTCTCATCCTCAATCACCAAGTGCTTTCCATAAAATGGTTATTTAGTCAATGAATGTTAGAACTCGGAAGAACAAAATCCAACTGTTCAAAGGAACTGAATTGGAACTACCTTATGTAACCGAAAAAAATTTGAACTACTGCGTTATTTTGGATTACTAGACCTAAATGACAAACTAGGATTGATTTTATTTTTTTTTTGTCATCCAAGAGTAACTAAACGAGAGCTCATAGTTTACAAGGAAACGGTTGTCTGCATGAAAATTGTACCTTCAGCGCGAAGGTCAACCACAAGATCATTGAACTCAGTTGTATCCTTTAAATCCTTATGGACAAGAAGTGTTTCCTGAGAATAATAAACACACAATTAGACTGTAATTTCTAAATTTAAACTGGAAAACTTTTAGGATGCATCAAAATATATTATTATCCAGAAATTGTACATAACAGATAAATTACCATTGCGTTACAGGCTGCTGGATAATCTACTTTTGCATCCACAGCAATTTGCTTTGCCATATCCATATTAGCAGACTTATCAATATACACATGGCATATGCCATCTGCATAGCAAACAATGCATTTTTTTTATTTTTACCAAAATACTCACATTCATCTTCTTCTCAAAAACAACAATACTATAGGAAAAATGGAGCACAGACTGCAAATTATATACAAGAACAAATTTAAATTTCTAACCAGCATGCCCCAGAACTGGAATCTTGGTTAAATTCTTGACTTGAGAAACCAGTTTATTGCTTCCCCTTGGGATCACAAGATCAATCACGTCATCATGCTGGAAAATATTTTTGAGTTTAGTATCAATTATAATCTGAAAGTAGACCAAGGAATCAGTTATCATTCTCTGCTCTACTCACCTTAAGAAGATCTGGAATCTCCTCTCTTGAAGTGACAAGTCCAATTAGTTTTCCACCAACACTATCTGGGATGGCTCCAGTTATAATCTACATATTTTTCATTAAAAATAGTATAAATAAAATTTGATGCATTTCAATGGAAAATTAAAAAGAAAATTAAAATATTATTTTTCTGCATATTCTGATTTAAAGAAAACAAACCTTGTGTAAAATTGCATTTGATCTCTTAGCCTCTTTTCCACCCTTTAAGAGAAGCCCATTCCCACTTCGGATCGCTAATGAAGCTATCTATTCAAATCATAAAAAAAAAACATAGGTTCATAATGAGGAAGAAATGAAAATCAACCTCACGGTATAAAACTATTCTCAGAGACTCAATATGAGCAAAAAAGAATCTCTCCCAGAGTCCTTAAATAAGGTTCTTAAGTGAGATCTGATTGCCCAGATGTTAGGTTGCAGACAGATGTACAGAGTTGCATCTCACATGCAGTTTGATATTCCAAAGTCTCACTGTTTACCTGTACTAGTGCTTCAGGACGAGACTCAAATACAATCAGGAGAACACCTAATGGGCTTGATGTTTTCTCTAAGACGAGACCTTCTGCAAGCTGGAAGCAAGTGCGATCAGCAGAATCATCAGGGATTAATTATCAGCGAAAAAAAAATATATAATTATGGTGCTCCATTTGACAATAGATAACTTATCTCAGTTATCATAGTGGAGCTAATACTTTGAATTCATTTTCTCTTTATTTAAAAAAATAAAATATTTGTCCACACTCTTGAGTCTTGAGCATTGTTGTGTTGAAATATCAAGGGCCAGAAGTAGTAATCTTTATAACCCCTCCCCTTACCTGAGTTCTTTTCAAAACACGACCAATTGGATCTTCCATGTTTGCAAGCACACGGATAGAGTTTGCCAGACTTTTAATCTGCCAAGTATAACAAGCAGAATTCAGAAAAAAGTTTGAAGGGGACACCAGTTTTGAGAAACAAAGGGGGGTCCAGTGAGAACATTGTACAAAACATAATCAAACAGAAACCAAAGGATAGTAAGCAGTAATAATAATAGAAAATGAATGTAACTAAACATTTATCTAACATAGCCAAATTTGGATCCCTTGCCTTCCCAGGCTTTAGAGCCAGCCGAGATATCAAGGATTTTTCATATCCCGCTACTTGTGCGGCAGAAACATCAGCTTCATTTTCAACATTGATCAACCTTACATTTGCTTCAAGGGCATCAGCTACATCCAGAAGAACTCTTTTCCTTTCTTCAGAAGTCATGGCCTGTAGAAAGTGTTACCGAGTTACTTATGCTGCTAAAAAGTTATGGGGACAGAGAGTGCCTACAACTGCAGAAGTAGATTTAGTCGCAGCCAAAATTAAACTTTGTACATGATGCAAACAAGCGTACCTGAAGCCTTCTTGAACTTTCCCTGGCCGCAACTGCCATCCCTCTTGCATCAACTTCTTTAACTGGAGACCATAAATGTGCATCTTGATGGAAGAGGGTACCAACACGTTGTCCTTCAAGGACTTTACTGAGGTTTCCAGGAGCATACCCACTTGAAAATGGAGCAAGCAAAGAGATTAGTACACAATTAGGGGCAGCATGTTGGACTCAGAATGCAACGAAGACTATAAATCAAGAAACTACAAATCTAATACAATGTTATTTATAAATTTGGAATATTTGGGACACTATCTTCTAGGAAGAAAACGGACCACACTTTCCTTACCCCGCAATTAATTTTCACTAACCAGAAGCTAATACTATCATTACATTTTTTTTATAAACCATCTCGCCCCATTATTGTATACAAATTGGATACTGAATTTTCTTTTAAACTTAGTATGGATTTTTCTAAACATAATAGGATAGTTTATCACTCCTGATGACACAACCAAGTATTGAAACACACCTGGTGATAACAACAGGGATGCCAGCATAAGCTGCGTTGACAGCAGCTTTTACTTTAGCAGTCATGCCCCCTCTTCCCACTCTAGATTTGTCTCCAAAAGTAATTTCACTTTGATGCTTCTCCTTTATGTATGTATGGATAAGCTTCGAACGTGGGTCACTTGGAGGCCCACTGTATAAACCGTCCACATCACTCAAAAGAACAAGAAGATCAGCTTTTAGCTCCAAAGCCAGTAGAGCTGCCAAACTGTCATTATCCCAAAATATTCCAGAAGAATCCTGCACAGGCAGTCACATTTATTGTGGAATGAGGGGACTGCATAATGTGTAAAAACATTTTAAGTTCCTTACTGTTTAGAAAAGGAAAATAAGCATAAGAAAGTGTAGGAAACACATTGCGTTCCTAAGTAGTCCCAATATATATATATTTTTTCCTTCTTCGTAATAAATTTTTTATTCTTCCATTCTCTTTTGTCCATATGCATAAAAGAGAAGTCTAAGACTTTGATAGTCTTGTCAATAATTTAAATTCTGATATGGCCTTATTGATCCAAAAATAAATAGCTAATAATGCCACACCTCCTGTTTCCCCATTTCAACTAGAGAT
The DNA here is from genome assembly GCF_965620075.1 of Prunus avium. Taxonomy (NCBI): domain Eukaryota; kingdom Viridiplantae; phylum Streptophyta; class Magnoliopsida; order Rosales; family Rosaceae; genus Prunus; species Prunus avium. Next base: position 39,524,764 of record NC_142285.1, read on the forward strand.
AAATAATAGGACGCTTGTGTTTATCATTCCCACAATGAAGTGACAAACACGGAAGCCAGAGAAGAGTATTATAATTTATACCTCATATGGAGCTCGCCTGGTGCTGACTGCATCGTTTTCATTAAATATAGGAATAACCTTAAGAGATAACAATGATTTCACGGTGTCACTAAGTTGCTTTCTAAAATCTCTATCCCTAAAATCACTATCTGTTACAAGAAGCTGAGCTGATGAGACATCCAACTGCAAGAGAGAACAAACAAGTCTAAGAAAACTGAATAGGGCAATAACTTGAAATCACATATATCTTTTGATCCAGCTGTGCTCATAAAAAGTCAAATAATTAAACAATCAAGTCCAAATCAGGGCTTGAGAACAGATTTAACAGAAGACCACTGCATTCACCTGACTAAACAACGTATCATAGAGAGCCATCAGACAGTTTTGTCCAACAGCTGCACATGCCTTCCCATCAAGTTCCACTTGCGGTTTTTGCAGATCAGCAAAACTGCAAAAAATCAATAATCATCAATCTATAACCCAAGTTTTTCTAGCATCTTCGGAAAATTTTCTTAAATTTCATAAATTCAACTCTGTCAAAAAAATTTCTCCAAAAAATGGCAGCAATGTCCATAATCGGGGACACAATACTAACCTGCTGTTCACTAATTTCCTGTATCTAAGCCTCTGACGACCGAGGCCCACCGCTCCTGATGACACCAATATAACCTCATATCCTTGAGAGTTCAACTCCTTGAGCTGCATTTCATGCCAATTAACATTTTCAGACCCAACACATGCTCAATTATATGAAAAATCAATAAAATGAAAACACTCAAACAAGTCTATTTTTGCTGCATACATATAAAACTGTACCGCCATACCTGCTCACACAGCGCGCCTAATCTTCCCAGCGCAATTCTTCCATCGTTTCGAGTCACAACCGCAGTCCCAACCTTCAGCAATCAAAGCACAAAATCAACAAAACTTTAATGTCTTAATAAAAAATCTTAAAAAAATTAAAATCACAAAAGATGCTAGCAAAAAGACTTCAGCTTTGCTAAATATGAGCTCATTTTGAGCTGTATAACTTAATTATAAATGGAAATTAACAATTTTTTCGAAAAATGACAAAAATAATTTGAGAAATGGAGGAGTTAGAGAATGATTATATATGTAAACCTTGAGAACGATGCGCTTAACGTCTTTGAGAAAAGCTCGAGAACGATCCACTTCGTCCATGGCTGACATGACAACAGACAGGTCCGGGGCGAGTCAAACTCACTTCTCAGAACGAGGCGACTCGGAAGCGCGCGGTGTCTGTTTTCCTTTTTCTATGTGATAAGAGTGTTTGGAGATGCGGACGTCGCTTCTTGGTTGAAGATATTTATACTCATACCACCTCAGTGCACTACAGTCCGAGGCAAAGTCAAATAGTCAACCTCAGCCACTTTCAGTTCGCTTGCCGCCAATGAGACGATGTCGTGGGCTGGTGGGTAAGGGTAATATGGTAAACTTGATGAGGAAAACGCTACGTGTCAGTTTAGTGTTGGTGCTGATGGGGTTATAGGGTTAGGGAGGCCATGTTAAGGGATGGCCGTATGACGCGCGCAGAGGCGGACATGTGTAGTGGAAAACACGACAAAGATATGTCGAGAACGACAAAAGAAATTCACGGTGATAGATCCATGTCATGCGCTTTGGTCTGGTCCGATTCAGAGACGTTCTCGGTTTTGCTGGCCAGCGCAACCGCTAAAATGATTAGGTCAATCATGTAGCTGTAGCACCCCGTAATAATTAACAATCCACATTTTGATGAAGGGTTAATATTTTTAATTGGAATAATTTTGTTATATTTCAAAGCATATAAGTTTCTTTTTCTTCTAAAATTGTATGTCCATATTCAATTCAATACGTGTCAATATATGAATTTGTACGTTTAAAAACTCCTATTAAATTACTTCATCTTAATCATTTTAACATATTCTAGCCGAATGACCTGCATTTCAAATTATTTTTTGTTATGACGAAACAAAAGTTACAAACAAGATCCCTAAATTTCTACTATCATAGAATAACACAAGCAAATAAAATTTGGATCCATTTCAGCATATAACTTCCAATAATTAGGGCTTGGATGTCCCAAAATTCATATAATAAATCTTTGGTTTTTATAGTACAAGTAATAGTCTAAACTACAGAGGAGGAGGATTTCTCACACACAACTATGATGCCGTGGGAATTCAAATCTGAGACCTATGATATGTTCTGTAAGTCAAGGCCATTTTTCACTAGGCTAAATCATATTGGCCACTATAGGATTAGACCCCCTCTAAATACCCCCTCACTATAAGCCCTTCGCTATAGCCTTTTCACAAAAGACTAAAACCTTTCCTATATTTGTATAAATATTTCAAAGGGTCTCATATTGAATCAAAGTTCAAACCAACCCTCTATGAATATTCCCTTTTTTTCACCCATCTTTTAATCTTAAGACTCAAAAGTTGAAAACTAGGAGGTATTTATTTTGACCCTTGTTTTCACCTAAATTCGGACATCTACACATGGGTAAGTGCTTTATTTACCCACAGAAACACTTTCCACGTTTTCATTAACCGTAAAAGAACAAACATTGAAAGCGTTTTACTTACCAAAACAAATTAATGGAAAGTATTCGTTTTCTTCCACGAATGCTTGTCTCCACTAACCAATATAGAGTTCGGGTTCGCAACGGAACGCAATCAAAACCATGTGTACTAATCAAAGCTTGATTAAGTTGCCTTTTTTCTAAAATCGTCCATTTTCCGCATCCCGCCGATATTCGGCGTCGAAAGTTTGTGACAGATCACTTCAAAACAATCATGCTATTATCATCAACATATATAAAAGTCGAGTGGAAAACTACTATTATTTTCTTCACCAAATCTACCTGATAAGGATAATAAAACAATTGCTGCATCTGCATATCTGTTTTAAATTCCCACAAGTCGGAAAAAGATTGGGCTGCTATGGTTCTGATCCTATCTCCTGTCTGCTTCAACCAAGAATGGTCAAGCTCATAAGTTTTGTTGCTTTGTACAACAGGCCATAAAATTACACACGTTAGATCAGGGCACGTTTTGAAGTTTGAAGACAATGAAGTCCTACCAACCTTTAGACTTATACGAATTCTACTTTATCCTGCTGTGAGCGCTAAGGATATCAGCCCGGATATTGCTTGCTTCCTTTCATGGAAGGAGATCCTCCTTCCTGCAAATCATGCATGTTCAAACTGCCATTGATACGAATGTAGGAATTCCTACTTACAAGGACTGAGGGAAGTATTTTCCTATTTGCCCCCTTTTTTTTTCAAGGAGGAACCAGTTTTCTTGATAGCAAAAAAAAAAAAAATTCATCTTGTTAAGAGTAGATAAGAAATCAACTTGATGTGAAAATTACAACAACAATTTCTTTGAAGACCTTATTTATTTACAGACTCAGGTTTGATGGAGAAAAATTCTAAGATTGAGAAAAAGCGTGAAATACAAATACCAATATATGCTCTCTCTACTTAAGCCAATACAAAACCAGCTGATACAAACTAAGTCCTACTCATCAGAGTCACACTTTTATCTCTTCAAAAAATTTAAACCATGCCATGTCACGAGCTCTTCAATGAACTTACGATACAACCAAGTGAGTAATTTGAATACACAGGAAAACCCACACCTCTAGAGAAGTGCCATTCCAGTCAATGTCTAAATCAAATACCCCGAAATCAAGTGAATGTGGTTGTTTGAAATTCAGAATTCGGAGACTGACTGCACTTAGAAATGCTCACGGAAAGAAGTAGACCTTAAAGAAGATTGCCAGAGCCAGTTGCAAGAGAAATGCAGCGATCACCACAATATCATTCCCTTCGATATAAGTCTTGAGATTGAAGGCAACAAAGCATGAGGAGGCAGCACCAACAAGAATTATAATGATCCACCGGAAAGCCTCAACCGGGATAAGCAACAAAAACTGAATAGTCCAGGGAAATAAGTATCAGATGATTACAGGAATAACATATTATAAGTTTTAAATTAATATTTGGGTTGGCAATCAAAATACATAAAGGTGACCTGGGAGCAAGAAATGCCCATGATGAACATCATTGTTCCTCAATCTTGTTTACCCCCAAGACCAGGAAGTTAAAATATTTTAGCTCAAAGAGAATTTTATTGTGTTTCTAATCTGAGCTTAAACAGAACTTGGGTTCTGATTAAGCACCTCTGCATAAGAAGATTTTACCTTCTCTATTTTTCTTTCTTTTGGTCAAAAGAATTTACTTATTTCTGCCATTGTCCTTCCAATGGTTTAATAACATTGAATTGGAGAGTCAAATAAGGGGAAAAACAAAAAACAAAACTGACACCAAAGCAGAGGAGGCATATACTTACAGAGGCTAAAACAAAGATGAAGAGAGAGTATCCCCACATACACCAAAATCGAACAAGGCTGGCATTTGAGCCCAGATAGTGGAGCAAGAAATAAAATGCCAATGGCACCAAAATTGCATAACCATAGACTGAAAAAGCTGCCAAATTCATATAACTGACATTAAAGGCCCAAGAAGTACTGCTATCACTGTGCTTTTCCATGAGGTAGGTGGCACAGTTTCCAAGTGCAGCAAGCACAAACACTAACGTAGTGGAGATCCAGATTAGCCCATATCTGACACATTACAAAAATTCACACACAAAAATCCAAATATTATATGCTCATGTTAACTCACTGCTGTATCAATATAAAAAACATACTGCCATATGAATAGCTACTCCATCCTTTTTACATGTAGCTACATTTCCTCATTCTGATTAACATAATGCTTACAGATAAGACAATGCAAACTTAAAACTCAAAATCCAATGTTCCGATTTTAACCAAGATGAATTACATGTGACAGTCTTATAGAAAGACAGCGTGTCAATTGAAGAATTCTACCAGTTGAAAATTTAAAGATCTATAGAAAAGGACATTGTATATTCTCAATTTGTATATAACAGTATGATATAGGGTAAAAGTGAACACAAGCATAAGAGTGACAGCGAACTACATCCAAAAGCCTACGTGAGAATATCGAACTCTTCAAAGATACTGAGGCTCGTGATTCTGTCCTTCTTAATTAGTAGTGAAAGTGTGTATATAATATAAGAGAAACCAAATATCAGAAACTCACAAATCAGGGTTGGCATCAATTTTGCTGAAAAAATCTCCACCATGGGGATATAAAGAACTAAGCAATCTGTTTAAGACAACGTCTGTATCCACATTGAAATATTCTGTGTATGATGAGATATTAAATACTCCTCTCCAGTTGTTCGCCGGTTGTTGTTCAAATGTTTCTGCATGGATAGACAGAACAAGAGATCATTAAAACAGTAGAAAAAGTGGCAGGCATTGCAAATGAAATCAATACGCAACTTTACAGAGTTAAGAGGGAAAAATAGTTACTTTTTTTTAAGGCAGGTTAAATATACACAGAAAGAAAAAAAAAAAAAAAAAAAAAAGAGAGGAGAAAATCCACCAGAAATCCTTTCAAATTTTGATTTGATGGCCCAAACAAGCAATAGATTAAGTATGCATGTAAGAAGTAGATATGGTCAAAATCAAAACCATTACATCAGTAAACCACATTCCTACTGCCACTCAATTCAAAATAAAGTGAAAAAGTATTACACTCTCATGAAAGATGACAATGCCTTTCAAACGTATGCACCAGATATAAAACAAGGAAGTCAAGTTCAAGAGTACAAACTCTAAAAAATTCTATTTGATATGGTGAACTGCAAATTTGCAATCGAAAACCACTCTGTGTCATCAAATTGCTAGATAGAGAGAATAGTAAGGTGATGAACACAAGAAAATGTATCAAATATATGTATTTCTTCAGAGTTATATACATTTTTGTCTTTCATTTATATAGCCCCATCTACATAATTTGGGGAAGATAACATAGCAGTCACAAGAAAGCATAAGAACTTTAATATCGTAAATGAAAACTCATACGCAGTCACAAGGACATTCCTAAAACTTCAATCTGCAATGAAGAAAAACTACAGGTCAAATACTTCAGAACTCCCCAAGAACAACGTGCAGTATATAAAGTAGAAAATGTCTCCAAATTTTGTTCCGCTACTGATTAATTTTAGTTTCATCCTTTTATGGCAACCAAATATAACACTCTTAGTCTGTTACAAAGTTGTTTTAGTGTAACTAAAAAGCACCCAAAATACTAAATTCTCCAGAAAAAAATGAGGATGATTGGGCGACTAAGTTCTACTCTGTATTCTTAAGTGATAAAACTCATATATAAAACACTTGAATGTAAATTATAAATTTGAACGTCATACCACTTGTACTTCCAACAGTTTGATAACCACGCCCTTTCTCTCCTCCATTATTTGGGGGGAAGATTTGCAAGTTAGCTTCAGGTGCTGCATGAGTTCAGAGAAAATTCTTCAACGTAGGGAAAAAAATGATTGAGGTGAACCGTGAACCTTTAAATATGAAGAATAAAGTATTGAGATAAATTAGAAACTAGGAAACAATTTAGAAAAGAGTGGGCAAGTCTCATACCTTCATAGCTTGTGGTATTCTTATCTTTATCTTCACTTACGACAGCCTATCCAAACGAGAAAAATAAAAAATAAAAAGGTAAACAAAAGAATGTGTAATTTATTCGGTATCAGAAAAGGAAAACAACAACAACAAAAAGAACTACAACTACTTAGAGTGGCCTAGTATAAGCACATCTGAAGCAAGTTTGTAAAAGAAGCTACTCTTTCATTATTAAAGAAGTCAGCTCAAAAAGATATGATCCAAAAAGAGAAAGGGCGATGCATTAATTAAAATCTTTCTGAAAAAGAAGAGTTACTACGAAATTTCTCAACAAAATGTAATTACATTTCTATAGGTAGCTTAATTTAAACTATAACTAATTGTAAGCTACACTCGACAGCTCAGAAAAAGGGGGTAAAATTTTCAAGGAGAAGAAAAATTAAACCGACAATGTATCTGAGCTATTGATAATCTAGGTCTACAAATTTTCTTTCCTCTCCTTTACTTTCCCTCATTTTCTCAGGAAACAAACAGAACGACAAGGTAGCTTACAATTTACAATAACATTTACGCAAAGAGAATCTAGATAAAGTTAATTAACCTTTTCCAAGAACACAAGGTCGATTTGAAGATTCGTGAATTTGTGCAAGCGAATTGTATAAAATGAAACAAAAATAAAATCAATCAGAACTTACAGGGACTGAGCCGAGTAAATGGCTGGTAGGGAGGCCAGCGTAGGACTCGTCCATTGAGAAGAAAACCCTAACACAAAGGAAGCGAGAGAGAAGCTCTGCTTTGTAGCTCAGAGAGTCGGAGGGTAGAGACTTGGATTGAGATTCCGGGCTCGAGGTCTCTGGAGAGCTCTGAAACTGACGCAGAGACGAGCCCTAGACGTTGCTTTTCGTAATTTGGAAGGAACACAGAGAACGAGAGAGTGACCGGTATAAGTTCGCCAGCTGTACCAACACGCGCCTCTTAATTCGGTCATTTGTGCGCGCGCGTTTACTTTTGCTTTCCACCTGTTGCACGTGACTGGCTGATGGGCATCACGTGAGCTTTTTGGGTGGTTTTCACGTAAGCCTGCTCCAATTTCAGGCCCATCAATTATCGAGTGAAAAATAATAATAATAAAAAAGAAATTTTAAAAAAAATGTCTGAGCCCGGGTTCGAACCGGGGACCTTTAGTGTGTGAGACTAACGTGATAACCAACTACACCACCCAGACGGCTGTTTATAAACTTTTACAAATATCATTATATATCAATAACCAATCATATCATGATTCATGAGAAAAGGATACAAGATTTCTTTTTCTTTTGGGACGGGTAATTATAAATTAACCACAGCTGTTAATTAGCCTTAATTGTCTCCATTAGTTTTGTCGAGTCTATCAACTTCTATCAAGTTTTTCATTGCCTCCACTCCACCTACCTTCACCAACTTCCATTATGCTTGATTCTTGTTAGAGTTTTTGTAATTTAAACTCTATACTTTTCTTTGTTCACTATAATACTTAAATCATTAAGCTCTTAAATTTTATTATTGTGCAAAAAGACAAAAAAAAAAGTCATTCAACTTAATACTTAACCCTAGTACATGTATACACACACCTCATCACTCTTTATATTAAGTTTTAGAAAAACACAAACTCATCTACACTCTATTGCCAGATTACTCTTCTCCTCCAATCCAAGAAACCTACTACACTCTTATATTCTCTTCACAAACTCTAAATACAGTATGCAAATAGTGGCTTGTGGGTCGTCAATTGAGGTATGTAATGTGAGATTATTTCTTGGTTTGGGACTCCTCCCACATAATTATTGAGGATGTTAATTAAAGACTTGTTGTAATGATAAGGTTGAGGTGAACTTAGAGTGGTGATGGGCAAGATAGCGGGGTGCGGGGTGTGAGGTTGATGAGTTTTTATATATATATATATATATATTTCTGCTTTGTGTGTATTTAGAGGTAATTTGGGAAGATAGTAGGGTTTTCTTAGAAATTAAGAAAATTTGAATTAGAAGTTGGGGTGAACTTAGAAAACGGGGTGAACAAAGAGAAGTGTGGGGTTTAAATAGAAAAACTCTTCTTGTTATTGTATTTTTATATTTTAGTGACATAGGATTGTATTTAAATATGAATTATGCTAGTTGATCAAGATAGTGTGCTTGTCATCTTGCACCCGAGTTTGATCCATCTCCCTCTACATTATGCATGAACTTAGAAAAACACTTTGACAAAATATATGGGGTTGTTTGAATATATTTTGTATATTAAATTAGAACACTTTTTCAAGAAATAGGGTTGTATAAATATGATTTGCATCTTTTATTTATTTATTTATAATACAAGTAATAGTAACTTTAAACTACAAGAGAAAGGGGTTTCTCAAACACACACCATCCATGTGTCATGGAGGTTCTAACATAAAATAAGATCACTTATCTGCAAGTCAAAGCCATTTCCCATGGGACTAGACCCCATTAACAATACATCTTAAATTAGGTTAGAGTAACGAATCGTACAGTTGTATGCCTATACTCCTTGTTTTTAATTTTTTTAAAAGTAGACTTGTTTTGACACGTGGCACCTAATCGCTGAGTGTCCTCTTTTTTTATATTAAAAAATAATATCACCGCACATATATACTCAGTTTTTAAAATTTTTATAAACGGTATAGCCGAACGGCTGTACTATTGTACATGTGGGCGCCTAGCGGCGGCTGCTCTGTATTTTCAGTAAATAGTATAGCCGTGCGGCTGTACTCGATTTTTTCTCGATTTTTTTTCATATTATTACAAAAATAGTATAGCCGGGCGGCTTTCCTGGTTTTTTTTAATTGTCTTTAATAAATAGTATAGACCAGCGGCTATAGTCTTTTATATATATAAATATATATATGTACATACGTATTTTTCAATAATACATTCGTGTTCTATACACGTTTTCCGTGTTTTAGAAAGCAAACATAGAATAGTTGTATTGTACATGTATGTACATATTTCTAATGTTTAATACACATATTTTTTACAAAATTTTTAATAAGACACACAAAATTCACGTATTATACAAGTAATTCTCACATATTATTGAATAAGAATAATATATGTTATAAAAATTATATTAAAATATTGTATAGTGGCCGATTAAGATCTACTTTGGATATGTTGAAACTAGCAAATTAATCTATATATATAAAGCAAAAGGCAGAGAATGGTGAAACATTCAAAATACCAAAAAATGCCCTTGGTTAATGCAAACATTAAGAATTGAAATTATTAATTAAATGAGGATAATATGATAAATTCCCACTTTTTCATATTCAAAAAATTTAAAATTAAAAGAAAAATCAGATAATGGATCCTCTTTCTATGGAACACAACTACAAATTATCTTTTTTAATTCTAAAATAAAATAATTTTTTTTTTAAAAAAAGCTTCTCGCAGGCACGGAAGCGCGTGTGGAGAGGCTAGTATCTATAAAGTACAAACTAATACAACTAGGAGGGTCCTTTTTTCTTTTTCTTTTTTAATTAAATAGTATAGACCTTTTAAATATAATGTATTTAAATAGTATCGCCATGCGGCTATACTACGATTTTTTATTTAAAAAAATAGTATATATGGGTGGTTATACTTATTTTTGACACGTGGCACCTAATCGCTAGAGGGTCCTCTTTTGTAATAAAAAAATAAAAAATAGTATAGCCGCGCGGCTATACGCCATGGTTGTAATTTTTTAAAAGTAGACTTGTTTTGACATGTGGCGCCTAATCGCTGGGGGGCCCTCTTTTTTTATATAAAAAAAATAGTATAGCCGCACAGCTATTGTTTAGCCGCGCGGCTATAATATTTTACACGTGGGCACCTAGGCGCTATGCGGCTGCTCTGTTTTTTGGTAAATAGTATAGCCGGACGGCTAGACTCGATTTTTTTCTAATTAAAAAATAGTATAGCCGACCGGCTTTACAACCCTATTTATCAAACGATATGGAGTTACATGAATATGCTTTGCATCTTATGAATAATAATTGTTCCACAAATATCTCAATTAATAATTACAACAAGAAGCTCCATAAAACCGATATCTAGTTCATAAGTATATTCATAAGCATACAATACAAGGCCCATTTGTTTAGTTTAGTGAAGCATTAATCCTATTGTTTCAATCAGTCTTTGTTACAAATCATAAAATAATTGAAGAGGGTGCAGAGCCTGCCCTGTTGAGAACATGACATACAACCTTGCCAGCACTTTACCCTGCTTCGTCGGGCATTTTGGCAGTTAGGCTTCGTCTTCAACCTCTTGCATTACCTTCTGCATTTCTAAACCCAAAAAACTAGGGATACAGAGTGAGTTAGTTCACTCCAATTAAGGCCTCGTTTGGTTTTCCAAAAATGTCACTCACCTCCGTTTTCCTCCTCCTCTACTTCTCTCTCTTCACCTTCCTCACCACTCACTCCAAACCCCATCTCCCTTCCCCATACCTCTCACCCACCACAATCTTCCCAAACTACCAAAACATGCTCAAATCTTTCAAAATCTTCATCTACAACCCTAACACGCCCTTCACCTTCAACTCTCCATCTCAGTCCCTCTTCTACACCACTCTGACTCTCCAAGATAACGCCTTCGTCACCCAAGACGCCGAGCAAGCCCACCTCTTCTTCGTCCCCTTCCCTTCCGATCTCTCCACGCGCTCCATCGCGCGTCTCATCAGAGGCCTTCGCAATGATCTTCCCTACTGGAACCGCACCCTTGGAGCTGACCATTTTTACCTGTCCTGTGCCGGTATCGGGTACGAATCGGACCGAAATCTTGTCGAGCTCAAGAAAAACTCGGTCCAGATCTCGTGCTTTCCGACACCGGCCGGTAAGTTCATACCTCACAAGGACATTTCCCTCCCTCCGCTCGCGAGCTCTCACTCACCAACGAACAAAACGAAGAGGTTTTTGGGCTACGCCAGGTTCAATTGGCTAAAGGAGTCAACGTTGGTCAACGAATTGAGCAGCGACCCGGAGTTTCTGATCGAATCCGAACCGTCGGATCTGAATTCTTATGCGGAGAGAATCGCCAGCAGTAAGTTCTGTTTGTTCGAGTATGGAGGAGGCGACGTTTCGGGTATCGGCGAGGCGTTGCGTTTCGGGTGTGTGCCCGCGGTGCTTACTGACCGCCCGATCCAGGACCTGCCGTTCTCGGACGTGCTGAGGTGGCAGGAGATCGCGGTATTCGTGGAACGTAGAGGGGTTGGGGAACTAAAACGTGTGCTGGCTCGCAGGTGCGGGGACCGGCATGAGAAAATGAGGGGGTTGGGTGTGACGGCGAGTCGGCATTTTGTGTGGAACGAGACACCACAGCCGTTGGATTCGTTTCATACGTTGCTGTATCAGCTGTGGCTGAGACGGCACACCATCAGATACGTGCGGAGAGAATCGGCTTAGAGATTCTACTCGCCGTTGGATTATGATGTACGGATGGAATGAATTTTGTCAGTTTGTTTAGAGACTATCTGTATGTATGTAATTTTAACTGATTTAGATTCTACTCACCGCTTCATATGGTTGGGTATCACGATTCCGATTGGTTTGATAACGTCTCAAATAACTAAATCAAACTATTTATTTACTGCCCCATTTGGTTTGCTCATTTCTTTTCAGAAGTAATGAAACAAAAATTATCTAGTTTCGTTGTGCACATAAGAGAATTTATACAAAACTTCTTTATGTTTAAGATCGAGAGACGTTGCAAAAACACTCATTAGTATAGTTGTTTGGAGTAATTGTTCATTCAGATAAGGCTCTAGGTTCGAATCCTAATATTTGTTTAGTGTGTGTGTGAGTTTAGCATATTATCACTCTTTCCAATAATTCTGTGGAGACATTAATTGTTTTTATTTATGGTATAATTGAAATTTGGGCAGTGTTTTTAATTAATTTTATTAATTAAGGGTTGAATCATTATTTGCCGTTGGATTGGATCTAACGGCAGGTAAACCAAAAAAAGAAAAACCTGCGAATAAGGTAGTCGAAAGAATCCAACGCACTGGGAAGTGGTTTGTTTCGGTCGCTCGTTATCACCATGTCTTGTTCCTTACTTCCTTAGTTTCCCACCTTTCAACCCCAATCCCATAATCTTGTTCTGCATAAATACCCATCCTTTATATATATTTAACTTTCGATTTGATTCAGATCTAAACCAACCCAAGTCGCCATGGGAGAAGGTAAATACAACACAACCCACCATCTCCTTCTTCTGCTATCCATTTTTCGCTGTTCATGTCTCTGTTAGTGGTATTAAATTATGCATGTCTGACTTTTGAAGGTGGCGATGGCTCTTCGAAACCAACTCCTTATGAAGAGGCATTGGATGCTTTGTCCTCCTTAATCACAAAACGCAGTCGTGCCGATACGAGCAACAACGGGGACTGCTTCGAACTGCTATCTGACTATGTCAAAGTAATTTTCTTTACTTTCCAAATTACATGCTTTCATATTTGAACTGATATCTACAAGTAAATTAATGGCAAATGGAACCAAAAAATCAATTTGTGTAGATACTGGAGTTAGAGGAGCCAATTTCACAGTTGAAGATTATTCACGTGGCTGGCACCAAAGGAAAGGTACTCATTTTGCATCTTCTTGTTATTTCTTTTTTTTTCATAGAGAACCCAAATAGTTTTACTTTGGTACGAGAAAGTGAACCAACTCTTGCTTTGTGTATCAATCTCACCACAGTAGCAAAGTATTTGTTTTGCTCACTCTCCGGTTTTTCTACCATGCTTTTCGAATTTTTCTTCTAACTGATTAAACCAAGATAGCAATTTTTTTTTGTACAAATTCTGTTTTCCTGTTTTCAGTTCTTAATTGATTTGAAATTACAACTTTATCTTTCACAGAGCATCTCTTTGTAGTGTGGTTCTGTACTTAGACTGGCTTAGTCACTTATTGCTGTATGATATGGGACTCATTATTCTTGTCTTCTTTTTGGGCGTTGCAAAAGGGATCTACCTGCACCTTCACAGAATCAATATTACGCCATTGTGGCTTTCGCACAGGACTTTTCACATCTCCTCATCTCATTGATGTTCGAGAAAGATTTCGTTTGGATGGGTGAGTTTCATATTAGCATGGATGTAATATTATATAACTTCCCTGTTAACAAGTGAATTTTATGTATTATCATTAGTATTTTTTGTTTTTCTTTGAAATTCAAATAAAGCTATCATTTTTGAAGAAGTTGCTCGGTTGTTATAGTTATCAAGTCATTGTTCATCTGTTCCATTTCATGTTTGCGTGCTTGTTTCAAGTTTTGGAACTGCTAAAGTATCTAGTGCCTTTTGTTCTTTGAAGTACAGAGCATAGTGAATTTTTATTCTGTCGGTTGCCTTCTAGATTTGTCCTTGATTAAATTTTCTTGTTCTCGTTGGATGGTACAGTGTGGACATCAGCGAAGAGAAATTTTTAGCATATTTCTGGTGGTGTTTTGAGAGATTAAAGGTAATCCATGTTTGATTCATGTTATCTTTGTTGGACGTCTTTTTAACCTTTCTATGCCTGTGTTTATAATTTTGAATTAGCACGTTTTCGTGCTACTATATATTGATCAATGTAAAATGTTGTCTTATCTTCTATCCCAAACTTTTTTCTTTCAATGTTTTTGCCTAAATTGTTTAATCATGATGGTTATCTCAAAGTGTGTGTATCTCAAATGCAGGAAAAAGCTAGTGATGATATACCAATGCCTTCCTACTTTCGATTCCTTGCCTTGCTTGCCTTCAAGATATTTGCAGCAGAAGAGGTTTGATACATATCTTTTTAGTTGCTTTCATGTATAATCCTTCCTGTCCGAACTGTTCTTGATGTCAATGGTGAATCAGAAATGTTGCTTTTAATTTAATCTTCCGTGCAGGTAGATGTTGCTATCTTGGAGGTTGGGTTAGGTGGAAAGTATGATGCAACAAATGTGGTATGTGTAATGGTATTTGAGTACAAATTCCATTAATTCAGTTACTTTGGAAATAACTAAGTGTAGATGCTTTAACATTTCAGGTTAAGGCACCTGTTGTTTGTGGTGTATCTTCCCTTGGATATGACCACATGGAGATTCTTGGTTAGTTTTCTCCTTCTCAAACCTATGTAATTACATGTGAGTAATTGATACATTTAATTGAAGATGCAATTATAAAGAAACATATGCAAATGTTTTCTGTATTTGCAATGTGACACAATTATCTATTGGATACTATAATGATGATAAATATAATATATGTTGGAAAATGCTCTCTTGCCTAACAGTTTGGTATGTTATGCTATCGAACTGTCAATTTGGACTATTAATTAAGGGGATTCTTGTTTGAATGTGTGGTCCAAATTGTCTGTTTGACAACATGACATAGCAGACATCCACAAGAGAACATTTCCCCATACGTGTATGTCTAACACGCATGTTTACTCAAGGTTTACACCGCTCTGAAATTAGTTCTGTCTAACACGCATGATTGCTTTTCTTTTCTTTGCTGGACACTATACATAGGAAATACTCTGGGAGCAATTGCTGGGGAGAAGGCTGGAATCTTCAAGGTTCTCCTTAAAATTACATTTCCTGAAAGCATATGATGACTGGCAATATGTTTGACAGAACTCACACTCACTTCCATTACTGTGTCCATTTTTATTTTTCTTTCACTTCAGCCTGGGGTTCCTGCCTTGACTGTGCCCCAACCTGATGAAGCAATGTGTGTACTGGAAGAGAAGGCTTCTGAGTTGAATGTAGGTTGCAAGATGTTACCCTTCATTGATTTAGTTTCCCACAGAACTTGAAAATGCATGATACAGTTCTTGGTTCCATATTAAAAGTTTGATATGTTTAAGCGATAAGTGTCCTCTGCTGCTTAAGCCTCAACTTGCGTTGTTTTGCAAACCTAATGATACTGTTTAATAGAATTGTTTATCAGAAGTCTTAGGATTCTAAATTTAGGTTCATTAATGACTACAAAGTTGCTAAGTCATAATTACCATGTTGGAAGGAACTTGAGGCCATTCTGTAATTGAGAGATGCCGTTCTTGTACTAGGGTTTGGCCATATTCTAAGGATTTACGTAACATCTTTTGCTACAGTATCAAGGAAACAATATCCTCAATCGTTTAAGGAGTTACACTGTGCCAAGTCAAATTTAGCTGTTTTTAATTCATTATTGAATCAGTTACTTTGTTTTGAGCCAAATAGAAAACAAACAGTACACCTCCTTCAATGAGCTTAGAAAATCATGCTGGTTCCAGGTACCTCTTCAACTGGTACGACCTTTGGATGCCAATTTGCTGAATGGCTTCAAACTTGGGCTTGAAGGGGAGCACCAATATGTTAATGCTGGTCTCGCTATTGCACTGTCCTCTACGTGGCTTCAGAGGACCGGTCATCTTGAAGTCCCATACCCAGAACGTACTGTAAGTTCTATGAGCAATCAGTTCTCCTTTTCATTCTTGATTTTTATGTTGATTGATTTATATAAATATTCGGATGGAATAGACCTCTCTGCCAGAGCAGTTCATAAAAGGACTAACTGCTACAGTCAGTTTACAAGGACGGGCTCAAATTGTCCCTGATAACAATGAAAGCCCTGAAGATCTTGTGTTCTATTTGGATGGTGCCCATAGCCCAGAAAGCATGGAAGTATGCGCAAGATGGTTTTCTCTTTCCATTAAGGATGACTCCCAGGAAAAAATCTTGAGTTGTCAGCCACTGGATACTTCCAGATCATCATATGATTTGGTACAGAGGAACCCTGATGGAAAATCCAGGAAGAATTCAACACAGGTAGAGCACAAAACTCTTGATCATCACTTAGCCGATGTGCATTCAATTCCTTTTTTTGCTAGGTATTTGTATCCACTTTCTTGGGCAATTTTGTGCTTTATAGGGTGCATGATGATTTTATGATTGGATCAGGAGACTTCATCATATATCCAAATTTTCAATTTACATTTGGTTTAGAATTAATATCCTTGCATCCTGAGTTGACATGAACATCTCACTGGGAAGATCAATTTTTTTATAAATAGTCAAATGTGTTTTTTTATATTAAAAATCAAGCCTTCGAGATGCTTCATTTTCTTCTTGCTATTACTGAGAAAAATTCTTGAAAAATACTTGCAGATACTGCTATTTAATTGTATGTCAGTGAGGGATCCTCAGTTGCTTCTTCCGAACCTGATGAAAACATGTGCTAGTCATGGTGAGCATCAAGAAGCATTATTTGATGCGATTTCCTCAATTTTTGTAGAGAAATATTACCATCCAGTAAACTTTAAAGATCTAAAATGAATTTATAGATTAAGAATTATTAGTACGTAAAAATGATAAAGTGCATGGAATTTAGGTCTGCAATGAGTTTATTGGTGATGAACTTAGAGTATGGATAATTTTACTCTTGATTGGTGTCAGAACCTTAATTGTTGATCGGATTTTCAATAAATTTTCTGTAAATACAGTTTCTATTTTCAAAGGAATTTATGGCAATTTGGTTGATATCTTAGGTGTCTACTTCAAGAAGGCTCTATTTGTACCAAACACATCAGTGTATAACAAGGTGGGTTCGCATTCCTTACCTGCGACTGATTCTCAAGTTGATTTGTCATGGCAGTTCGCTCTTCAAAGAGTTTGGGAAAACCTAATGCTGGGTGACAAAGGTAAGTGAGTTATAACATAAAATGTCAATTAAGTTATTCTCTTCTACCTTGGTTTTCAATCAAAATGTACATGGATCATAATTCTGGGGTGCACTGAAGGTTCTTTGTATTTCTCAGTCTGAAGTGTTTCTCTTTTTTAACTTCAGCAGGAGGTAATGAGAAGAGCACAGGCGCTGTTTTTGAAGAACTAACAGATGATAAGGAAATGGCTGTCAGAAGTTGTGAAAATAGTGCAGTCTTCCCCTCTCTCCCGTCAGCTATAAAATGGCTCAGGGACAGTATCCAAAAAAGTCAGTCTCTTCGTTTTCAGGTAATGCTCTGCATTGTGTTTCTTATGATCATATAAGATTTTTGGTGACCTTGAAATGTATAAATAATTCAAATATTTCTGGTGTACTTATCAGGTCCTCGTAACCGGTTCTTTACATCTCATCGGTGATGTGTTGAAATTAATCAAGAAGTGAGGCGTAGTACCAAGCTGAAGCCCCCTATTTGCATGTCCTTCTAACTGCAACTTGTTCTGGTATTCATGAAGTCATGGGAAAAAGCCGTGGACCATTCTAACTCCACCATGGTTAAATGCTGACGGGCTTCTATTCTACTACATGCTGTGTGTTCTGAAATGCTGCAGATTTCAAGTCGGGTGCGTACAGTTGAATCAAAGATAGTGACTTAAATTTACGTGGGCATTTTGTTTGAGAGTGGGGCTATTTCCACACCCTTATATCGGTTAAACCACAACACCTTATTACGGTCATTACTTTTCAATTCTTTGTCGTCAGATTTCTTGAATAAATGACAATAAGTTTGCAAATTCAATTTTGTTCTTTAGAAGCAAATCATTTTAACTATACACCCCTTAGAATTCTCTCATAACGTACAAAAAAATTCCCAAACCATGAATGCAAGTGGTTCCTAACCCAAGTTTCCCAGGTCTAGCAAATATCTGTTGCAAATGTTTGAAAACCTCCATGAAATGACTGAAAACAGGGTAAACAAGGTCAATGTTGCAGCACTCGTTTGTAAGTTAGGACTATGATCCTGTACTTGTTTCGACCCCAATATGATCCTCCACTCATATCTATGAGATTTTGTGGGCGAGCACGGAGTTCAAAGAGAAATCAGGTAGACAAAGCAGCTTGAACACCACAGGGAAGAAAAGGGAAAAGAGAAACAAATAAAAACTGCATAATAGCTGAAACATCGTACTCGTGATTGTTCACCAAAATCAAAGCTTTCATTCATTAGCATGAAATGATCACATCTGTACATGTTCACAAACTCTACTTCCTATAACACTTGCATTTCTACCCTTTTTCTTTTATCCCCACCCCACCGGCTGAGAGAAGCAATTCTAGTCTACCTATAGAACAAAAGCCCACTGATGGAGAGCAAATTATAAAACAGAAACAACATACATATCCCAAATCCACAAAAATAAAAATTGACACAATAATACAATCTTCACCGGTGCTCAAAGCAATTGCCGGAGCTGCTGGTTTTCTTTCCGGAGAGACTTAACTTCTTTCATCAGCTCAGCTTGGTTTTCCAGAATTGCACTCATCACATTTGACGTTTCCATCTGTGTAATGGTTCCAGAAAATGAATGAGGAACTAAACGAAAACAAAAAGAGAACAAGAAGATAGCAGTTGCATACCTCTTGCATATGAAATTGTCTTAAAATTTCTATATGAAGGTTCCTCATATCTTCGTGTATGGATTTCTGAAAAGAATCAAGAGTTTCTTCCAGAGTACGTTGAAAAATCTGAAATGTAAAGGAATTTCCCTGCTGTGGATCTTGTTGAGGCACATTTTGGAGATGTGAACTTCCACCCTGTCACAATTATTGTCGTTCAGTAAACTATAATAATCTAGTATCAACATAAAAAGGCAGCAAGATAAACAACTGTGATAGCTTCTCCTAATGGATCCATTACTGGTTTCCAATTTGAATAGAAGCATAAAACCAAAAGCACTCATTTCAAGTGGGACTCCACTTGTTACTAAGAACACAAAAAGTGAAAGCATGTACCATGCCAAAGCACTAAAATAATCTTTCCTGCTCTATGTTTTTTTTTTTTTGAAATAGCCTATTTAAATGCAAAACCCGACAATCAATTATCTATCTGACCAAAAAAAAAAACAGATAATTACTTATCTAATAAGTATATTATCCATACATTCATTGCTGGAAGAATCCCTGATTCTGTGGCAGTTGATGTATCTGACTTTGATAACAAGATATTCAACAGTTCTTCTCTGCCTTCAGCTCCTGTTTTCTTTGTTTTTGGTGAACCCACTGCAAGGGATGTTCTGTCATTGTAGGAAGATGTAGTGCTTATCCTCTCTGCATAAGTAGAGAATCTCCGAGGCAGGGCCAAAGATGTTGGTGAATCAAGGTGCCCCATGATGCCTTTGTTACCAGGGGACATAGGTATGGCACTCGAGGAAATGTGTTCTGGAAATCCTAATGAAGTCTCCTGATTGGAAGACACATCTTTCGTGCGCAAGTTCGGATAACTTGAGCCTAAATTTGCTGAAGAGCTAATACTAGTAAGACTGGCTGTTAAGGACATATCCGGTAATCCAGATAAAATTGATCCTGATGTCTGAGCCGACATCCCAAAGCGAGATGGAAAAGTGATTGGCTGACGCAGGTGAGTATACTTATCGGATAATCTCTCACCACCCCAAGCTTCTGGAGGGGTGATGGATGAGTCTTCACTCTTGGAAGATGGAGCAGGAGTTGATTCTAGTAGTGCAAATGACGATTTGGTGTCATCCTGCACCAAGGAATAAAGCAAAATCATCATTCAGAACAATGTGTCATCCTGCACCAAAGTTGCTCATTATAATTCAAAATATGAATATTTGCATTATGCATTCATCCAAGAAAGCTAAAGATTTGGATAGGTGAGACCTGTTTAGAACTTGAGCTGGGCTTCCAGTCAAATATTGGATGATCACTGGCCCCATCCTCTGCAAAAGGGAATCTCCTACTGGACGAAGGAAACAAAAGTGAGGAAGGCTTTTTATCCGCAAGCAAATGGTCCTTCTTTGATCTGTCATGATCATCCCACAGCTTGTCGAGTGTAGGTGTGATTGGATGGACATCCACAAGAGGGGAGAACACCTCCATATCATCCTTGAAGTTATAAGTAGATCGAGGAGCATGCAATCTAGACAATGTTCCACCTGGCCATAAATGGCCTCGATGTGGTGTCTCCTCTGCAGTAGATACATGTAGTGTGCTTGAAGTAAATCCACTGCCAGCTGCTGTAACTGAAGATGTCTCCGCAGATAAACTTGAACGGCCTGGATTTCGAGAACTAGATACTCCCATAGATAGAGGAAGGCTTGATGAGGTCACAGAAGGAAGCGGGTCAGGCATAAGTATTGAATCTTCAACAGCATCTCCTAAAAGAGCGGTCTCGAGAGTACAATTGCTTTCGTTTACTAGGACAGGTTTTGACCTTTGCCAGCATAGACTTGTAACAGCCTGATGAATACTGTAAACGATTAGTACAAACAGAGTTAAGAAGAATTTTGATACAAGAAAAAGTTGAAATCTTTTGGCTCAACAGAACCATGTCATTCATGTAGACTGCTAGTTAAAAGCTAACGACCTATTGTGTGTCCCTATGAGAACATCCTTGTGATAAATCCACCTAACCAGGGTCGGTAGAAAGTTCGAATCAGGACATAGAGACAATATATATGCCCCTAACCCTAATGGTAAGGCATCTTGATCCTTAGTGATGACAAACTAACAACAGCATAGTGTTAAATAAAAATGCTAGAAAACAAATTGCCAAAACTTTTAGAGACAACACAAGTTTCTCCAAAATTCGCATGTTTCAGAGATAAAACACTTTAGTTTATTAATCTATAAGCTGCTATTCAAGGAACAGTGCCCTGATTATGCAGGGATCTTCTGAGCCTAATGCAAGCAAACAAGAATGTGTTGTCCAACACTATGCATCAGGCAGTGATGGGGAGGACCACAATAAGGAGAGAGAGAGAGATACCTCTGAACTACTATAAGCACGAAGAACGGTGAAAGGTTCTGGTTTACCACGGACATCATAGAACACCACACGACCACTGCTTGTTCCAGCTGCCAGTACCCAGCCATCATCTCTAAATGCCAATGAAGAGAAAGGTGCCTCGTAGGAAATACAAGATGAATGTCGTCTAGACCCTGAGTCGTAAGTATACAACTTCTTATCAAGCCCAACAGTAGCAATCATCTGTCAAGAGGAAAATATTTTCCATATCACAATGCTTAATTAATCTCTCTCCAGACATTCTGACCCTTACAAAGCTTCACTATTTCATAGAAAAAGATAAAATAGCCTTCATCTTAAACATAGTGGTTCGAGCAGGCAATCAATCAGAATCAAGAAAAAATAAATGGAACCCCCTCGGCCAAGGAACCGATCTGAAAGGAAACATTATGGACTGCAATATGTAAAGTTAAGGTGTACTTATCAGACCTTGTCATTAGATGGTGAGAAACTGATACCAGCAGTTGGCGCAGAATGCTGCTTCAACCAAGAAACCTGCATAAAAAAAGTTTGAAAAGAAAAGAAAAGAAGAAAACCAGTTTAGTTACAAACACAAAATGAAAAACTAAGAGAAACAAGAATCAGTAGGAAAGAAATACAGGAAGTTTTTCAAAGGGTAAATTTGACAGCTAAGATTATCAAAAAACAAGATCAATGCTTCCTTTGGGTTTGGGAAGAAGGAACAATTGGACAAAATACAGAATGAAAATTCTCTCTACTTCAAATATGACTGTTTCTATCACCAAAAAGAAAGCCTGTTTTCCATATATAAATAAACTGGGAACACACTTTTAATTTCCATTGACCCAAATGGAAATGTAAACCCAAAAGACCAAGAAAACTCAGTAAAGCATTGATGTTGGTACTTTTTTTTTGTTTTTGTTTTTTGGAATAAACATGTAGAGAGGAGATTCATTAACATACTGCAAACCTTTGGGCTACGACCGGTTGTGTCCCACAAATGTGCAGACCCATCATCACCTGCTGTCACCAAAAGGTGTCGGCTAATCCGGGAATAGTCAAGCACTCTTAATACCTGGTCTTAAAAACCAGCAAATAACCAATTAGCTCAGAAACCAGGGACTCAAAGCCACAAAGACCAGGGTAATAATCCGCGGAAAGATGCAATGAGAAGACAACCTGTCCATTAGGGTCCTTGAGTTCAGCAGTCCTTGCACCAGATGTAAGGTTGTGAAGTATTAAATCCCCATCGACACTAATGGAAGCTAAGTGCTCATCTTTGCAATTGTACATTGCACCCGTAATTGTACTAGAATGACCCCTCAACCATTTAATACAGCGCTTTCTTTGCAAATCCCATATTCTTACAACCTGACCACTTCCACCAGAACATATGTATCTAGAAACCTTGTTACTGAAGCTGAGAGCCAATATAGACTCCTGCATAAATAGTTCAACCAGCAGAACATCAACTACTAAACCAACCCAGTCTTTCAAGTACTATTGTCTCCACTGTCACACCATTTTAACACACCATGTCTATTTGAATTATATAATTGTGATTGAATTACCTCAATGTTGTCTCCACTGTCGGTTCCAGCCACAGGAATGGTGCCCATGCTCTTCCCATTCTTATTCCACAAGGATATCTTCTTATCATCTCCAGCACTAGCCACCACCAAATCTGAAAAATCACAACCCCCATTGATTAACAAACAAATGCAGGATTTTTTATATTTAAAAAAAACAGAACTTTATGATTATTTTCACCTAAAACTTTCTCATTTACAAAAACCTTGATAATATTCAATTCTTACAAACACAGATAACAAAAATCAAAACCAACACAATGAAATCCATAACCCATCATCCCATTGAGAGAGAGAGAGAGAGAGAGAGAGAGAGAGAGAGAGAGAGAGAAGGTAGTGACTGACTGGTGTGGTTCCACTTGAGCGAATTGACATGGGAGCCAGGAGAAGGAGTGTAGCTCAAAACGCAGGGATCGCCGGACTTGACCGAGACATCAAAGAGCTTGACAGTGTCACCTCCACTTGCTGCCAGTAACGCCATCGATGGATCCAAACCTGAATTCATATTCATTCTCCCTCTTTCTTCCCCAACTTTCCCGATTTGGTTTTTCTTTCCTTCTTTTTTCTATTATCTCTTAATGAGAAGCTATGCCTAACTCCACATCCAATTTCCCGGAAAATCCAGTGATTGGATTCTCGGGATTTTTGAGAGTGAGGTCGAAGAAATTATGAAATGGAAGAGTTGGTTTTTATCTTTATTTATTTGTTCACCTTCTTTTTTTTAAAAAGAATTGGGTTTTGAAATGAAAAACCCTACTGAAATCAAAAAAGAGGGCGAAATTTAAATGAGAGAGAGAGGTAATAAGTGGGCGCCTTCAGGCCCGCGGCCATGAGCCCACAATTATTTAATTATCTTTTCCTTTTTTCTTTTAAAGTATAGTTTTTTTAGGCTAAAATGCAGCAATGATCCTTGAACTAAGACCCGACTTTACTTTTCGTCTCTGATTTAAAGCATTGAGTTTTATGACCAATAAGGTGAATAAAAATTCAAATTTCAGTGAACCACAGCGGATGCGAACTTGGTTTTTGCATACAAACGAAACTAGGCAGCTTCATACAGATTATGCATCCGCATCAATAAATAAAAAAAAAACGGATTATGTATTGCAGAATCAAAACCAGATCAGGCATTTCCGCCATTTTCACATTTCTACAAGCAACTGTTTGCTCATTCAAATTCCTCTTTTTTGAAGAGGATATTGGCAAATTGTTGGCCACAAATTGGCCATATCTGTCTTCTTCAAATTGCTTTAAGATTGGAAACAGCAGCAATCATAAATGGTTAGCAGCAGGACAGAAACACGAAGCCATGACCCCCATAATAAGATGCAACATATAGCCACCAATAACAGTTGGACCATCTCTTAACACCAAAATAAGCTTAACACCAATGAGTAACATTACTAATAATCTGAGAAAACTGAAGACTTCTTTAGGGAGTGAAATGCGGCCATTTCTGTTGGCCTCAATGGAAAGCACAACAATGAGTTGCCAGACCAAATATATGTACACAAATGTCGCAGAATAAAGCATTACAGAGAAAGGTGAACGAGGAAACATAAAATTCTTCTGCCTCAAGCGACTCCAGAGTATTTGTCCCGACATCCAGCTTCTATAGCCCCTCCCCAGCTTGAAGCACCGTACTTGGGATCTACTAGAGATAAGAGGAAAGTTCTGAGGCTGGCAACCTTCATTTCCAGCCAAGTCACCCAACAAAAAAACGGAAAAAATGCCTGCATGAGGAAAAATAGATATAAAAATAAAAATAAAAATAAGTAAAAAAGAAGAGGAAAATGGCCACCAATAGTTGAGTAGCAAATAGCACAATGAGACTAGCATTGCAATTCATGAACACATGATAAAACAAGTCAAATCTACAAAGAATTGCATAACCACGGGGAAGAAAGCACAACACCAGAACTACAGGATCTTTTTATGAGCACATGGTTCATAAATAGTTAAAAAGGCTTTTGGGAATGAGATTGGACTGATTGGCCTTCACTAAGAGGAGGCCAAAAATACATGCAGTTGCCTTGTGTTTATGAGATAACATTGATCCTTTCACAGAATTATGTACTAAAAGACCAGCTTCAATAACTTTTCCTTTCCCATGCCTCAATTTGCTTGACTCAAAAGTGCATCTTCAGCAATTCAAGCAACAATACACGTCAAAATACAAAATGCGGATCAGCAAGTAACATAAAAACTACTGAGGTATACTCAATTTCTAAGGTTGAATCAAACAAGTTACCTTTTCAAAGTAACAACTTAAAAGTGTGGGACTCTTTACAGTTTTCATTTTTCCAAGAAAAGTGGTCCAAAATGCTTGAAAGACAGCTAGGAAACAAGAAGAATATATCTATATTTCTTGAAGACGATATAGGAAATCAATGGAACTTAAAATTACAGAGTAAAATAACAGTCACATATGATAGGTAATAACATTCACATATGCATGCACATTTATTTATACACATGCTGAAGAATAACAGAATTAAAGCAATAACAGAGACAGCATGATATACACACATATAAAGCTAGCAAGCCAATATGGATAATAAGTAATAACATCCACATATGACTGCACAAGCACTTACACAAATGCAAAACAAACCAAAGTAATAGCATAGACAACATGATGCGAGTGCACAAACACACACATAGCTAGTGGACCCACGGACATGATTAATACCAAAGGAACAAACTGCAACAATAATCAGCTGACCTGGTTCAAGACTGGAGCAGTGATATTGCAATCATCACATTTTTGTTGACATCATGAACTTTGTTTTTTTCTCGGCTGGCTTAAGAATCTGGAAAGAGCACATTAAGTTCTCATCTACACTCATCATTGCACCAGCATTGTCAAACTCACCACAGTAGTTGGGGGCTGAAAAAATTGTAACAAGTTGCCTGTCGGCAAAGAATTCATAACCATCCTCCACAACCTGGACAAAAGAAAATTTGTTTCAGTTCCAAAATGTGTAGCAGTGGCTTGAACAGAATGAAAGGGGGAGGAGAAGGAAAGTCAATAACCTGATGGGCACGACAAACAAGGTCCAAATCATGCTTCATTAAGAACTCTGCCACCTTATCGGGGCCAAATGTATATGAGACTCCTCTGTCATTCATTCCCCATCCCTTAACATCTCTACCAGGATCTGACCAGAGCAAATCACAAAGCAAGCCAGTATCAGGAACAGCAGTTGGACGAGGTAAGTTTCTGATCTGATCCAAGTTTGTCAAATCAGGGGAAAGACCACCATGCATGCATAATATTTTGTCATCTATAAGTGCAGCCACAGGAAGACAGTTAAAGCTGTCAGTGAAGGATTTCCAAAGTCTCACATTAAATCGCCGCTTGCACTCATCATAGAATCCATATATACGATTAATAGAGGCACATTCATGATTCCCTCTTAGCAGAAAGAAGTTCTCTGGATATTTAATTTTATAGGCAAGCAAGAGGCAGATTGTTTCTAAACTCTGTTTGCCACGATCCACATAGTCGCCTAAGAAAAGATAATTTGCACTAGGAGGGAAACCACCATATTCAAAGAGCCTTAATAGGTCACTGTATTGCCCATGGATGTCACCTGGAAATAAAAAGGAAAGTTCAGGTCAGAAACAAATAGTCTGGTAAAGTGAAATGACTTCAAAACAACCATTGCAATGAGCTGCAAATATCAAAATACTAGAGATAATACCTACAATTTTTTTTTCTTTCTAAATATCACAACTCTCAAAGATTTGGACTGATTTACCTACTCATAACTCAACAGAGTAAAAATCTACGTGGCAAATATTTTTCTGAAATCCTTGTGATGTTGCAAAACAAAACATGACAAGAAATTCCGGTTCAAATTGCCTGAGTCAAATGTTTTACCATGATTTCATAGGAAATCCATAAATCCATAGGTTAATGGGTGAAGTGATCTTTAACTATCTGTAATTCATCAGGCCCTCCTCACCCCTTCCCTGTGAAATGAAAAAGGGGAAAACATGCGTACTGCCCCATCCACCCTCCCTTCCAAGTTCCCCTATGCTTTTTAACATATCCTATTCTCAATGACTAATCAAGATTACGTTAATTCCCCAATTATTTTCAATCTAAACGACATTAAATTAACCATTATAGCCTTTATTTCCCCAAACGAAGGTAGAAACCACCATTATTTTCACATGACATACAACCAGGCACATCAAGGATTTCAATTGAATTGGACAAACGATTATAAAGACAAAATACACATGGTTGCTCGACATCTTAAAGTTTCAAGCTTTTATTTCTATGATCACATGTTTTAGCAATTATACAGAACATGGAGAAGGATATCCCGTTGTTTTCAGGAAATGAGAGCAAACTAACACGACATGAGTCATTGTCACCAACTAAAGAACATATAACATCATCAATAAGCCACAATCTACTCACAACGATTACAACCATAACATCGAAGAGGGAGAACAGAGGATAACTTATTTATCAGAACATCTATAACAAAAAATAAAACAGTATATTCACAAAACATATATTATTTAGTAATGTAGCTTGCCACACATAACTGATTTTCTAAGCTACTTGTGCAATATTTTTTATGTTCTCCCTTTCAAAGTAAAACTCTGAAATGGAAAACAAAAATGCAAATGGGTACTCTTAAACTATAATCTCAACCACAAAGAACTTCAACCCCGTGCTTTCACCATCTTTCCGATAAGCAATTTCATATCAGGCATGCAAGGAAAGGGAACCCATTAGAATATATACATTGTACACACACAAACATGCAAAACCCCAGAAGGGGAAAAAAGTCAATCCAATCTGGTGCGACTCAAAATTTAGAAGATAAAATAGTTTGATAAATTAGCTGCATCAATGTATGTGGGTATGCAAATATGGTACCGCAGATTTTGATTGGGGCTTCCAGCTCGAGCAAATTGGGCTGCTGAAGAAAGATTTCTCTGGAAGCAACACAAAGCTGTTTGATCTCAGACTCCGAGAGCTGAACCTGCTTTCCCGGCCGGGCTAATCGGACCTCCGTGAGCCGTCTGATTATGTCATCGAGTACGGCAGGGTCCATCGCTCCCTGCCCTTGCGAGGCCATTCGATTCGATTTTCAGATCCTCGTTTGAACGGCTCAGATTTCCCGTCAGCTACAAAAGAAGAAACCCTAGAAATCCGAATTCGAGAAAGAGGGTCTCTCTTTTTTGGTCTGAGCTGTTATGTCTATGGAGGCTCTCACTGTCTTGTATTTGCGCTTCGAATTTGGCTTTTGGTTTGGTGGGTCAATTTTCTCAGTGAATATATTTTATAAAAATAAAAGTAATTTTCTCGGAAAAAGAGTGGGAGATGGAAAAGGTAAAGCGAAACTGGAAAATATGAGAATAAAATAGTGGGTTTTTTTAATTGGGGAGAAGAAAGCGTCAAAATATTGAAGATGGAAGACGGCTACAACTCCTATGTGACGGAGGAGCCTATAATATCTGAAAAGAAAAGAATGAGTAGGGCAGACGACGTCGTAATCTTCTTCCGCGCACAGTTCTGAATTCTGATCTGAACAATTTGATTGTTATCTGGTTTGGTTGGAGAGAGAATGGGCTTAAATTGTAAGCCCATCCAAATTTGGATGAGTTTGGTTAGGTTCTGGGTTAACCCAGCTACGTCGTTTTGTAACAAAAACTTCTTTTTTCTTTTTTGGTCAAAAACCTCTTTGGCATTGACATTTTAAAGATGAGGGTCTTTTTCTTTCTGTATTTGACTTGTTTGTTCATAGAGTGCTGCTATTTCCACCCCTCTGTCCTATTTTCCCACCCACCATGTAAATTTGAAAAAAATAAAATTTTATCTTTCCACCCACCATTATTCCTAAAACACCCTTAAATTATTAAAATAAACTAATAATAAAATAACATTTAAAAAAAATAAAAAAACAAAAACAAAAACCCTCTCTCCCCCCTTCCCGACGCAACCCCACCCCTCAGCAACACTACACTAGCCACCAGCCCCTCCCCCACCTCTTCACACTCCTCCACCATGGCTTGAGCAAAATTCTCAAAAATACTTAGTTATTTGTGCAGAGCTTCTTCAACTTCTGCGCGAAATTGGGGTTGAGGGTCAGAGACAAAGCCATGATTAATACAAAAAAAAAAAAAGCGAATTCACCTATAGTCTTATATCAATATGTCAGAGACAAATAACCCAAATAAGAAAACACTAATTCACCATGAATTCAGAAGATTAAAAAAAAAAACAGAAACAAAAATCTAGAAAGAAAAATAAGTAAAGAAGCAGAGGAAGAGGCTTTAATCTCATACACCAAGTGAGTTTTTTTAAAAGATAAATGATTGTATTAAAAGGGTGGATAAATCATCCACAACACTTGATTTATTATTATTATTATTTTTAAAGCAACCACAACCAACCAAAAATGAGACCACAGGAAAGAATCGAAAAATAAAAACAGAGGAAACGAGGAACACAGATTCGTTTCACTGCTGCCACCAAATCCAACATAATGAAAAAATGTTGTTTTATTTTTATTTTAGTTTATTGTTTTATTTGAAATGCTTTAAAAAAGTTTTTTCCTTAGGTCTTTAAAAGTCATTTTACAAAGGGATAAATTTATTTTAAAATTTTAAAAATAAGGCGGGTGGGAAAATAGGACAGGTGGGTGGAAATAGCAGCACTCTTGTTCATATTTTTCTTGGTTCGTTACTCAAATCAAGCATTTTCAAAGGTACTATATAGGGATTCTCACAACAACAAAAGAAAGGTGCTATAGGAAAATGAGGCATTTTGTAGAAAATAATAATTTCAACATATTTCTATGGAAAAATATTAAATTATTAACTCTTTTGGATGGTCCCTATTGAATTTTATTACTTTAGTTGTTTTTTCGACATCTCGACTCACATATGGGTTTAGAATGTTGACAAAAAAAAAATTTAGTACAAGTGATAGTTTAAATTACAAAGGGATGATGGTTTCTCACACACACTATCAAAGTGTCATAGGGTTCGAACCTGACACCACTAGTCTACAAGTCAAGACCATTTTACCTGGTTGACAAAACATTAAGTGTAACTTGATTTCGATTTCTTGTACAATAACAAAAAATTTTTTATTTATGAATATCGAAGATCAAAGATGGTTATTCAAATTTCGGACATTGGAAAGAGAAATATCACTAATCTATAAGAGTTACTAGCTAACTAGTACAATAACAAGAGATTTTTACCACTCGAATTATACACTAGTATGCAAATAAATAGATTCGATCATGTCTGTTTTTTATTCTTTGTATTGTGAATAAATCTAAAACTAAGTCGTTTTTTAATTTTCCTAAACCCGAAACCCTAAGCCTTATAACCAAAACGATATCCTTGTGGACAATCACAACAACACAAGAAGCACAATACATAATCCTATTTCGAAATAAAGTGTATTATTTTTCGTGGCATAACATTTTTGTTGAAATCATCAACCTCCCTCGTCTCTCCTTATTATTGCATTGTATTGGAATGTTCCAATCCAGTCGTCATGTTACGATCTCACCGAAAAATTAGTCCTCAATGTTGGCTTAAGAATCTGGAAATTGCAGGTTATGTCCTCATCTAGGCTCGTCATGCCACCAGCACTGTCAAATTCACCACAGAAGTTGGGGGTTGAAAAGATTGTAACAAGTTGCCTGTCGGCAAAGAATTCATAACCGTCCCCAACAACCTGCTGGGCACGACAGATGAGATCCAAATCATGCTTCGTTAAGAATTCTGTCACCTTATTAGTTCAGGACCAAAGGTGTACGAGATTTCCATGTCTTCCCAAGTATTAAGTCCCCATCCATCAACATCTCCACAATGAGCTGATCAGAGCAAATCACAAAGCAAGCCAGAATCCGGAACATCAGTTGGACGAGGCAAGTTTCTGATCTGATATCCAAGTTTTTCAAATGGGAGGAGAGATCACCGTGCACGCAAAATATCTTGTCGTCGACAAGGGCTGCCGCCGGAAGGCAGTTAAACATGTCGGTGAAGGCTTTCCAAAAGCCATATATGCGATTGATAAAGCCATAAAAAGCCATAAAAAGCAAGTCGTCATAAAAAGCCATATATGCGATTGATAAAGGGGCATTCGTGATTTCCTCTGAGAAGAAAGAAGTTCTCTGGACATTTGATCTTGTAGGCAAGCAAGAGGCACGTTGTTTCTAAGTTCTGCCTTCCATAATCCCCATAGCCACCTAAGAATAAGTAATTGGTGCTAGGAGGAGAGCCCCAAAGTTCAAAAGTCCGGTCATTATATTGGCCGTGGACGTTGCTGAAAAAATGATGAAAAAAGGGGAAGAAAAAAAAAAGCTCCGTTTATCCATTCACGAAATTATTTGTTCACCAAGTGATGTGTCTCTATAACATGAGAGATTGGACTTAAGTTTTAATCTTATTAATTTTCTTTTTAAATATATAATACTTAAATTTATATTGATGTTAAATATTTTGTAATTAATGAAACTGATGGAATTAAGACATTGGACTTGATTTGTTAACAGCTGCAAATACAGTGACCAAATCTGGAAAATTGAAATCATGGTGACCAAATTTGATTTTGAGCCAAACCCTAGTGACAAAAAAATGTAATTAACCCAGAAATGAATAAAGGGGGATAAAACAAAAGTTAGTGAACAAATTTGGTGAGTGTTGCATTGCTTTTGTTTTCTTATTTTTCTTGTTATTCATATCTTGGTATATATGAGCTATAATCAGAACACAAAATAAAATATCAAATTTGGAAAATAGGCATATATAATGGGAAAGCACCTGAAAATAAGAAATGGTGTACCAAAGTTAATCGTTGGACATAGGTCCGAAAAAGGAGTTTGCAGTAGGTCCTAGTAAGAGTAGTATAAGGCCATTGATGATAAAAGAGACTCTCTAATCAGTATCCTCACTCTTATAATTATTTGTCTCTTCGGCGAATGGCTAGGTTCTGCTTCATGCATACTTCCCTAGTTGCGCTTGAGTTAATATTCTTTTTCACATTAATCACTGATTTTTTGTTCTCATCCTTCAATGATGCCCTTGAAATCTGCACGCACAAATTCGGATTCTTGAGTGCAAGGGCCTCAAATTGAGCAGAGAAAATTATGTCTCTCCTGTTTTTGGCAATGTAGTTCATCACATTGTCCTTCAATGTTTGACTGGAATGAGCATCCGCAATCTCCAAAACATCAATAGCATTGGCTGAACTCAGAGACTTGAGCATATGACGCACACAAAACTTCTCTAAGTATGGGATTCCGTATTTATTGGCAGCGACATACAAGGAGTAGGCATGTTTGTTCATTTTTTCTTCAGGCAGGTCCGCATTATAGAGGAAATCCAAGAGAGACTCAAGTTCTTCTTGATTCAACTCATGCAGGGTTATGGTGTTCACCTGGTTCGATGGAGCTTTGGATCCATATGAATTTGGAATGTGGTTCAAGATTTTTGATCTAGTTGCCTGCGGTAACACAAACAACCATGATTAATTGAGTGGCTTCCTAGCTAGTAGCTAGTAGTACTTACTGATCATAGTCCAAACTTAAACATCATCTATATTATAACTAGTAGAAAATATTGAACATGTATGATACTGATCAATATATTGTACGTGGAAGTTAATTCTTTAATTTCTTGAAAACAT
Organism: Prunus avium; assembly: GCF_965620075.1. Classification (NCBI taxonomy): domain Eukaryota; kingdom Viridiplantae; phylum Streptophyta; class Magnoliopsida; order Rosales; family Rosaceae; genus Prunus; species Prunus avium. The sequence continues at coordinate 39,557,327 of NC_142285.1, forward strand.
TATTAAGAAACAGAGAGAGAGAGAGAGAGAGAGAGAGTGTGTACCAATAAGAGTTTATGTGCTGGTACTGAAGGCCCATGATCACCCGCAAGAAGTAGTATGTCAGTTGGAGTTTGATATCTATACGCAGGAGCAAACCCATTTACGTATTCAATCTTTTCACTGAGTTCTTCTAGCTCTGATGTTTCAAATTTCCTTTTCTTGAGTAAACCCTCTGATGTTTCTTTATCGTTAATAGCCATCATCCATCTTGACATATCCATGAAATCCTGTAGGTGATAAAATATATCACAAAATGGTACTACTGAGAATTGTAACTATACATTACATACATACATACATACATACGTATATATGTTTCTTCCAAAATTTATCGTCTTTTAGCCTGACATTTTAGTCTCTTCCTCAACTATTTGGCAACTTATTTTTGTTAAAAGGCTAAAAGCTGTTCATCTGACAGATAACGAGGCCTACTCCTAGTTAGAAGGCCGAAATTGAGAGAGACATGGATGCTAAAAACATAGCTGAACTCCAATAGGTCGTGAACTTAGCTAAACTCCAATGCTTAAAACTGAACTAAAAGAATCCTCATAGACGACGTCTTACTCCACTGACCACAATCTGGAAAGTTGTCATTTGACTTAGTGATTAGTAAGTTAAGAGTAAGATGTGAGTTAGGTTAAGAAGTGAAAGGTGGCGTGTGGGTTTTGATGGTATTGTGTGGGTGTCTAGAGAAATTGAACTTTCTTTACACATTACGCAGCACCAAACTGGATCAGAACAACTCAATAGTAAGGGGCCTTTCGATTGTTAACAACAACAAAAATGTAAAACTAATGTTGTAAAAATCAATAATGTGCAGTTAAAGATCCAGTTTTGCACCAAACTTACATATGAAACATTATATTAACGTTGCACTTGCGTACCTTCGCACCCAGTGATGGAGCCTGGAATTTGTCATAATGGGGGCTTGATAAAGGAGTTCCTACAATGAAAAACTACATTTCATCAAACACCTTGTTCCTATCTTTAAAAACTTGCTCAAATATTGGGGTCAAATTATAAGTTATTATTGGGTTAATTACACTGGCAAGCAAGGAATTTTACCATCGGTGACACTTTGACTTGGGCCATATGATGAAGGCATGTTCGTCTCTGGAAGCAAAAATGGTTTCTTCTCCGCGCTATGAGCATCTTGAGGCGCACTCAAATTGCTATGCCCTGCACCCAAATTGCCGCGTTTCACAGTGAACCTCTTGACGTTTGAGCGAATCCCACCGCGGCACCGCCCATAGTAATCACTAATCAGTAGTTAATAGCAGTATCAGAAACTGGTAATAAAGCTCAAGACTCATCCAATTCAATTCAAATTATGCAAATATTAACCCATTCAAATTGACCCGGAGTTTTGATCTAAATAACAACTTGAAATTGAAAGAGATAGATTACCACGTTTCCGCTTTGGGATCAGTAGCACTGAGGCTCCAGCTCTTCAAGTAAATGAAGAAGAAAGCGAATTCATGACTTGCGGAAATTGAAATCTGTGATGAGATGATGTAAAATGAAAGACTCAGGACAAAATTAATAGTTTTAAAACAAACATGCAGAATGAAAATGAAACTCACAAATTATCATCAAGAATAACATGTTTACAAAATAATAATGAGAGAGCCAGAGCTGTTTCGGCTGAGAGTGAAGACTGACGAAGAAGACGACTCAGAGAGCCAGAGCTATGGGCGACTCTTCATACTCTCTCTCTCTCTCTCTCTCTCTCTCTCTCTCTCTCTCTCTTCTCTTTATCAGCGTACACGTGGTTTGCCGCGCAACAAGTCGCTCGTTGTGGACTGACTCTGACCTGATCATGGCACATTTTAGCGCGTTTTGTTCACTAGAGGAACTATAATAAGTTATTCAAACTTTTAATATAATCATTCATATTGACTTTATTATTATTATTTAATAAACAAATAAATAAATAAGGGGTTTTTAATTTTTTGGTTGGGGTTGTTTGGCGGCTTTGTGAGTCCAAAATTTAGACTGAAATGTTAGGTATTTCATTTGTTTAATTTTCCAAAATTACGCCTGTACTGTAACATCACTTTAAACCGTATTTGGTGGACTGATTTGGATTAGATAAGTCCAATTGAATTAGACATAGGTTCAATTCGTTCTTTGAAACTACGCTAAATTTAGGAACCCGCGCCGAAGACATGGGTTTCGAAAAATAACTTCGATATTTTTCTTTTTTCTCTTTCTTTTGCAATTTCAGTCGTTTATTAGAAAAACAGATTAACTTTAAAAACTGAGTAAAAGAAATATAACGATCCAAGAGGCTTTCCCTTTTCAGGACACCACAGATAGAGCAGAGACTAGATTATCTTATTTGCAACTGCAAGATTTGGTAATTCATGTGACTTGATTCAGAAGCATCTCTCTGTCGCCCTTTACTAGAATATTGGCATCTACATGTAACATATCAACTGCTTCTAATTCACATAAACACACACAAAACAAACGTTACAATATTTGGAAACATCTCAAGCTGAGAATAAAGCCTGTCCTAGAATTTGTATGGCTCCTAATTAGTAAAATAGAGTTCCTAGCTAGGGTACCCCAACCCAAGCACATCTCTAGGCCTCAGATTAATGCTCAGCTAAAATCATTGGATAAGTAAAAAAGCATGGACGGCTTACAATACAAAGGGTCCCTTTTATCTTGAAATTAGTGTTTGATATACAATATACTTTTGTAGTTATAGATAGGAATATTGGAGGACGGTTGCTCGTGAAATTAGTGTGTGAATTTTTTTTCATGTGATATAACATTATTGGCCGAAGATAATGAACTAGTGTTATTCCCGTTGCAATTAAGTTTTTGCAACTGCATTTTAAGCTCTAAAGTGGGTTGACTATATATATATATATAAGATCGTCATGCATCAAAGGTTGAAACAAAGTTGTTTTCTCAAACTAATTGAAGTACCCTTCTTACATACAAATGATAGACAAAGAAATGCTATGAAAGTAATTATATAGCGTTCTATAAGTGCTAATCAAATCCTTGTGGTGTAGATTGTGAGCTTGATGAACCTGTCGTCTACAATAGCTGCCGAGGGAATGCAGTTAAAACAGTCGTTGAAGACTTCCCACAGCCGCACAGTATGCCGCCTGTCGTAAAATCCATGTCTCTGATTAGTAGCACATCCATGATCTCCTCGGAGAAGGAAAACGTTGTTGGGATACTTAATCTTGTAGGCAAGCAACAGGCATATGGTGTCTGAGCACCTCGCCTCAAAATCCATAAAGTCCCCCAAGAACACATAAGCTAAAAGATTGGTACTGAGAGTTTTTTTTACGTTTTTCTTTGTGGTAAACCCCCAAGAATTCAGATTCGTCGACAAGTCGGTAAATTTGTCGCCTGAAAAATGAAACATATATAGTTTTACTGAGAATATAAAATAGAAAACTGAAGGCTACTTATGTAGTTTTCATTATTAAAAGTAGCACAAGTTTACCAATAATATGGATAGGCGATTTAAGGTCAAGTACATTGGGCTGACTGAGGAAGATTTCAGCGGACCAATGGCAGAGCTGCGTCATCTCAGACTCAGACACCAGATCTATGCACGGCCTTGCTGATTTGAACTCCAGCCGTCTGATTATATCATCCAATAGGGCAGGGTCCATGCCTTCACTCCATTTCTCACTCTCAGGCTTTTCCACGCATTCTAACTGGCACAGTTTATATATATTTCAGTATGTTATATATAGAGGTTTCGAAATGCTATTGAATTTCAGATTAAATCCAACCACAAAATCAAGCGTTGTTTTTCAGTTAAATGCTCACATTATTCTAGCATAACTAACGTACGTAAAATGCTGGACTAATTACCTTTAAGGTGGAGCTCAGGCACGGTGTGTGAGGAATTTTATCCATGACCATGCTCGTCTCTGGTATCGAAGATGGATCTTCTGGTTTCTTTTCTACGCAATCAGCAGCCTGGGGCGCAGTACTCATATGGCTATATATGGTTTCATTCTCAATATCCTCATGCACTTTGCCCACATAATCCAAAGTGACACGTTTCACAACGTACCCTTTCACGTTCATTCGAATCCCACCACTCATGGTGTGTGTAAGGCTATTGTTAAAATTAATGCACACTTGTATCTTGAATAATATAGAATAATCTAGAAAAATTGAGAGAAATTGACAAGTTAGAGTCGACTCTACACTAGAAACATCCTACTAGTTTGATAATGTATTGTAACTAGATAATTCTAAATTTATAGTACAACTAGTGGCTGAAAACACTTTCAAAATTCGGTTATTATGCAACAACCGACTTGACTAGTTATTTGCCGACTTAGAGAGTCGGTTTAGCAACTCTATAAATATGCAAGCACCCCACTTATGCAATCAAGCAAGAAAAGCTGAAAACTACTAGCTGCCCTGTATCCACTAAGTCTCTAAAGCTTTGTAACTTTCCTCCTCCATTCAAAAAAAATTACCTTGTTATTCTTTCAAAAGTTTTCTATTCCGCACCAAGCTATTATTCTAAATACTAAAACCAACCATTCTCTAAACCTCTTCACCCTTAAACTAACAGTTATATTGCTAGCAATCAAAAACATACTATTAGATTCCACATCAAGAAATTAAACAAAGCATTCATCAATTAGGACTTTAAATCAAAGATGAGATGATATATATAATAGCATAGCCGAAATTCAGAAACTGATAAATATATAAATATATAATTTTTTTTTTATGAACACAAATATATAAAGTTAACCAAACGATAACTGGAGTAAAATTGAGGCTGATGAATGGAAAGAAAACTCGAAAACGGCAGATTCAGAAGTTTACCAATTAGCGAGGTTTTGGGCAGACAAGAGAGCTTTTGGTTCTGGTTAGCGGAGGAGCTGCTGATCAAAGAGGTAGCCGGTGACCAAACCAACCAAGAGCTTTTGGGCTCTGTTAACTTAATTCTGTCCTAATAATATTATGCGCGTTAAATCTGTGTCTTCATCTATCAAGTAGATAATGAAACGATGACCAAACCAACCAAGACTTTGACCAACGCCATTTGCACTGCATGAATAGTAGTTGAGGGAAATTAATTATGAGAGATAACAAGGAGAAGCGAGCGAGTGCGTGACAATCGAATCAGTCCATTAAAAAAAAATGGTTGGAGGCCCAAAAATTTTCAAACAAGCCCAGGATTATAACTTCAATCTTTTTCCTTTTTCTCTTTCTTTTGTAATTTCAGTTGTTTTTTAGAAAAAAAAACAGATTAACTTTAAAAACTGAGTAAAAGAAATATAACGATCCAAGAGGCTTTCCCTTTTCAGGACACCACAGACAGAGCAGAGACTAGATTATCTTATTTGCAACTGCAAGATTTGGTAATTCATGTGACTTGATTCAGAGGCATCTCTCTGTCGCCTTTTACTAGAATATTGGTAATTCATGTGACAAGATTTGGTAATTGCTTCTAATTCGCATAAACACACACAAAAGAAACGTTACAATACATCTCAAGCTGAGAATAAAGCCTGTCCTAGAATTTGTATGGCTCCTAGTTAGTAAAATAGAGTTCCTAGCTAGGGTACCAAGCTGTCAATAATATACCCCCAACCCAAGCAGATCTCTAGGCCTCAGATTAATGCTCAGCTAAAATCTTTACATAAGTAAAAAAGCATGGACGGCTTACGATACAAAGGGTCCCTTTTATCTTGAAATTAGTGTTTTATATACAATATACTTTTGTAGTTATAGATAGGAATATTGGAGGACGGTAGACCATGCAAAAACCAACTTGCAGAAGAAACACTCGTATGGAACGGGAATAACATTGTTTAACTATCATCAGTTAATATAATATTATGACATGAGTGATAATTTTTTCACATAGAATAATATTATCGGGCGAAAATAGTGAACTAGTGTTATTCCCATTTGCAACTGCATTTTAAGCTGTAAAGTTGGTTGACTATGTATATAAGATCGTCATGCATCAAAGGTTGAAACAAAGTTGTTTTCTCAAACTAATTGAAGTACCCTTCTTACATACAAATGATAGACAAAGAGAAACTTTTATTAATGGATTCTTGTGTTGTGTGTGCAAGAAGGGTGTTTTTTTCTTTTTATTTTTTATTTTGTTGAGAGAATATTATTGCCATGTGAAAACTTAATGGAAAGAAATACTAGTATATAAATAATAAGTATCTCATTCCAATCCAAAGGAGGCAAAGAGAATTATTATATTGGCAAAAAAAATAAAGGGAAAAGAAAAGGGAGAATAAAAACCTGTTAATTTTAGTGGACCACCATAATTAGGCAAGACTTTTGGGCCTGTCTGTCCACCTATTTTAAAGGTCTTGTTTGGCTGTGTTGTTTACGTAGGGGAAGAGATTGATTTTGGATAAAGCCTTTCACTTTGCACGCATCCAAACACACCCTCAAGTTCCTAAATCTAGTTGACGACCAACATGGTAGTTACGTAAATAAAGCGAATGTTCTGAGTCATTTTTAATCGTAAACCCGGGAAAACGCAAATTCCTTCCAGAATTCAAAACCAGAAAGAAAGAAAAAAAGAGAAAAGAAAAGCGCACGAAAAGAGAGAGAGAGAGAGAGAAGAGAACATTCCTCCATCTCCAACTTCAATCCATGACGATGCGTACACACACCGCGCGAACTTTTTTTTCTCTTTGTGGATTCACTGAGCTGTCCTCCACCGTTACTTTTATGGTCCTCCGCCTCACCAGATTCCATCCCTCCCTGCCTGTGCCGCATATACGTATATATGTATATGCTGCATATATTTATTTATTTTTTAGGCTTTTTTTTTTTGTTGGGTTGAGTTTTGATTGTGCGATCAGTACTTTTTCGGGTGTTGAGAAATGAAATGAATTTCATTGCTTTGGAAGCGAAGAATCTCAGTCTTTCTCTGCGTCTCTCTCTCTACATTCTAAAATCACTTTCTTTCTCTCTCAGAGATTCTCTTGCTTTCTTTCTTTATTTTCCCTGGGCCTTTTAATTTTAACGATGCCCAGTGCCTTGTTCTTCTCCCCCTTTTCTTTCGAGCCGTCCGTCACGTAATTCCTCTCTCTATCTCTCTTTCTCTCTCTGTGGTCTCTCTGTGACCGTCCTTTTCGAGGTTCTGGGTGATTCCGGCGAAGCCCTCTCTATACATAGGAGCTTCATTTTCATATCACATGGCTCCCACAGGTGTCAACCAGCTCTCTCACCCTTGTATTTATGGTATAACATACCTGTCTATATATTCATCTCCTCTCTCAATCAAATTAATTCAAGTTTTTCAAACTCTGTTTTTTCTTTTGGGCTCTGTTTTTTTTTTCCTTTCTTTTTAAAAGCAAAAAGAAAGAACGAAAAAGTGGAATTAGTTGGGAGATGTTGTTGAAATTTTTGTGGTAAGCAGGGGAGTTTGTTTCTTCGTACGCAGAGAGGAAGTCACGCTTTATGAAATGGCTCAGTAAACTTTTCAGGAGCGGGCCCAGTCGCGGAAACGCCGCTGGTAGTAATCGTCATCCGCAGCTAATTGGCGACGAAAACATGATTTGGCGGGCACCACCTCGATCCTTGGTTTGAACTTTGAACACCAACCCTCTTCTCTTTTTAGTATTCTTGACTTGTTGCTGCTGTTGTTAGGAGGTTACAAAATTTTGTTCAATTTTGGCTGCAACTTATGCCTTTACTTTTCAGTATAGATTCTAAGATTGGTATTGTATATATATTCTTTTGAGATTGCAGAAAATGGGGTTTGATAGAATTTCCTCAGCATTAGACTTGATGCCCTGTTATGCTCTGTTGTGTCCTGTGTTATGCTTTGGGTGTAAAACATAGGGTGTGTACATTTCTAAAATTAGTTTCTTTTTCGTGATCAGGATGACCCCTCTAGAGCGCAGAAGGAGAAAGAGGAATTAGACCATGCAATTGCACTGTCTCTGGCTGAAGATTTGAAGAGACCAAGTGGTAGGTTTCTGGCTGAAGATTTGAAAAGACCAAGTGGTAGGTTACTATTGTTCAAGATTTAACTCTGAATTCTACTCTGTCTGTGTGTGTGTCTATTTGACAATGTCATTAACTGAGGGTTCAACTTTTGATTTTTAATTTCCAGGATATAGATGGCAGGCAGAGAAAGATGAAGAGCTTGCTAGGTCACTTCAGGACAGTTCGAATCCGCCTTTATATCCTCCGTATGCCCCAGCGCCTGCACCGTATTATCCTTATGGACAAACACGAAGGTAACATTTTTCAGTTGTACTAGTAATTTTGTGCAGCTCAGGATCCACAGTTTTATCAATTAAATATCAGTGTTAATGGAGCTTGAAGGCTGTTGCAGCCGTTTATAAAAATTCAAATGACTTTGTGACCAACCTGGGTCTAAGAGAAGAAGGGAAAATCAACTTCAAGTTTAATTTCACAACTTCCTAATCTTGAATGTTACTGAAGCTTTCCTGTTTATGCCTGAAATTTGCAGAATATGTGGCGGTTGTAAACAGGAGATACGCTTTGGCAGCTATCTGGGATGCATGGGAACTTATTTTCATCCCCAATGCTTCTGTTGTCGTTCTTGTGGTCGCCCGATAGTTGAGAATGAGGTAGCTTGTCTTCCTTGGATTCATATCACTGTATCGATCTCTTTTCTTTGCTTTTATCCAGTTCTTACCGGTGTTTTTCTCTTGATCCAAGTTTTCTTTGTCAGGGAGGGATCCATATCACAAGTCATGTTTTAAAGAGCTGGCCCATCCCAAGTGTGAAGTTTGTCATCAATTTGTAAGATGCTGGGTCATTATAGCTCATCTAAACTTGGTCTTGGTCATTACTATAGTTATCTATTTTGACATTACTTATTCTTGATTTCGAAAATTTTCAGATTCCAACAAATCGAGCTGGTTTGATCGAGTATAGATGCCATCCATTTTGGTCACAAAAATACTGTCCATCACATGAACATGATAACACAGCTCGTTGCTGTAGTTGTGAACGTTTAGAGGTACTAATCTAAGCCAGTGCGATAATTTTTCCTACAAAAATTGTAGTGCCCTCCGCAAAATATTATTGAAATTTGAAAATGAAACGCTATGAGCACTAAATCAAATCATTCTGTTGTATTCTTCTCCTCTAAGTCTTGGGATGCAAGATACGTATCGTTGGGAGACGGACGGAGTTTATGCTTTGAGTGTATGGAATCTGCAATCATGGATACCGGTGACTGTCAGCCCCTGTATCATGCCATCAGAGATTATTACGAAGGAATGAACATGAGATTGGATCAGCAAATTCCCATGCTTCTGGTTGAAAGACACGCACTTAATGAAGCTATTGTAGGAGAGAAGAGTGTAATATTTGATAACCAAAACTGGTTAATTATTTGAGTTTTTTGCTCTGTGGAATTCCTCTAATTCAAAACTGGTTCTTTGCAGGGCCTTCATCACATGCCCGAGACCAGGGGTTTATGCCTTTCTGAAGAGCAGACCGTCACCAGTGTATGATATCAGACAATTTTTATAATTTCTTTTTCCATTATTCATTAAAATTGTAATAATTCATGAGCAGAGCTTACCAAAGTTTTTTTTTTATTTGTTTCCCTTGATTTCTCTATTTCTTATTAATCAGATACTCAAAAGGCCAACATTTGGGAGGCATCAACTGGTTGGAATAAAAACCCAACCTCAGAAATTGACTCGAAAATGCGAAGTTACTGCCATTCTTGTTCTCTATGGTCTCCCAAGGTAATGCAATTTTAAGACCATATTCTATAATATGCAGAGCATGAAAGCAAAATGCTAACCATAATATTCTCTCTTTGAAACCGAATGCAGATTACTAACAGGTGCTATTCTTGCGCATGAGTTGATGCATGGCTGGTTACGCCTCAAAGGTAGCATTTATTTCTGAAGCTCTCCCAACATGAACCTCCTCCCTCTATTTTTTTTGGGATTCATTTTTCTCCTTCAACTGGACTGTGCAGGCTACCGGAATCTTAATCCGGAGGTAGAGGAGGGCATCTGCCAGGTGCTTTCATACATGTGGCTTGAATCAGAAGTAATGCCAGGATTTAAAAACATGCCATCTTCATCTACATCCACATCAGCAGCGTCCTCTTCCTCTTCATCATCGTCATCGAAAAAAGGAGGAAAGTCCAAAGTTGAACATAAACTGGGTGAATTTTTCATGCACCAAATTGCCAACGATTCTTCCCCTGCGTATGGAGGAGGGTTTAGAGCAGCTAATGCAGCTGTCAACAAGTATGGTTTACGTCGTACCTTGGACCACATTCATCTCACCGGAAACTTCCCATTGTAATAAGGGAAAAATAATGTTCCCTGTTTCTCTGTCCCTTTGCTGTATACGGCCGCTGAAGATATTATTTGCCCAATCCCAAAGGATTGAGCTCATCACAGAAGCCATGTGGCCATGTGAGGATACAAGTCCCATGTCACTCTTCCAATCAATAATGCTGCTAATAAAATGCATATCTTTCTTTCTTTGACATAAGTGATTCTTATGTTTTCACCATTTGTATGGCGATCAATTACGTGCTTCACAGATGTTAATGAAGTTGTGAGTTCATCGGTTCTGGAATTTTTTCTAAGAGAAGTTTGGTATCGCCTTTTCAGTTGCAAAACCTTTGTATTTTTCATTATGTAAAACATATCTTTGTATGAGAGCAAGCTCGGGATCACGTGAAAGATTCCCAAATGTGTAGATCAATTCTTGCGGAAGAGAAGCATGACACTTCAAGCCACATTAAAAAAGAATAAAAAAAACCCGGAAAAATATAGGGGAGACAAAATAAGCTTTACTTAATTTTCTTTTTGAATTCGAAAAAGACAGCAACACATCATAGTTGCAATTTTACATACATGGTATTATGATGAATCATAATACAGTTGCAAGAAATGGGCCTAAGATTTATCAGATAAGAAAAGATTGAATATGTTTGAGAATTGTAAGAGAGTCGTGTAGCATTCAATTCTAAGTGTAAATATAGGATCGTCAATCTATACATGGAAAAATATAATTCCCACAGCAGCACCGCAAAACTAACTACCATGAGATTTGTCATAGCAGCTACTTTCACTCACACCCTCCTTTCCTTTGGCATCACTTCCGGAAGATGGGCATCTACTATAAACCAGCACTAACATCTGCCAACAGCATCTTCAATGTCTCGTACGTCATAAAACAAATACCTACACCAGGTACCACCTTGTAGTATTCTGGTAGGATCCCTCTATACAGGCCACGTAAGCCTTCTGTCCTGAATATTTGCTTAAACGTACCAAAAAGGCCTGTTGTGTAGACACGGGCTCGGCCACCGGCCCCTTCCAACTGCTTCCTTCGTCTCACAAGATCCAATGGAAATGTTGCTGCATAATGTAGTGAGAGTCAAATGATAAGAGACAGCACCATTCTTGAATAACATCATACTCTAATACTATTTGAAGACTAGATCTTACAAGGTCATGAAACTTCTTAGGTCTCGAACAGTTAACCAATCAATTATAACAATGCAAAGACACTGTAATATGACAAGTCAAGACGAGAAAAGAGACTCACGAAAGGGGACAAAAACCAAGAAAATAAAACTGAAACAGATGATCAGACCAAGAAAAACTCTTATCAAGTTTGTCTAGGATGTGTCGCATTTAACTCAAACAAAGCAAGTATTCTTGCTATAGAACAAAAGCCACTGCAACAGCATGCCCATGTAAAAAGTGGTACCATGAAAATGAACTCCCATGATTGCTCTCATTTAGCAATCTCATTGCAAGCTGTAGTATCCATAAACAAGTCATGCAAAGAGAAAAAACTGTACCCAAGGGCAGCTTCCAGTAAAACGCCAGTACCAAGGTTGTTCAATGTAATGAAATAGAAATTCTAACCAAACAATTTCTTCTAATGCCCCAGTGACATCAATGGAATGATGTTACACTCAGAATGAGCTTGAATAGTGACACATTTACTCTAACATGCAGTTACACCCAGATAAGTAATATTGCCTTTTAGACTACTAGCTCTATGCAGCTTGACAATCCAGTGCGAAGTATGATAAATCAGAAGTCATATGTTTGAATGAATTTCAGTTTGTTGGGCTTGATAATTGGGTGTTAAAATGTTTTCATTCAGTCAGCAATTTATTTAAAAGCCAAAACTTGCACTATTATGACATAATGAAGGAAAGATAGATTAGAGGGCCTTAAATAAAGTATATTTAGATATTACGATCCAAGTGAAGGCAACACTAGCCCATGGCCATCACTGCAGACAGCAGGGGCTTGAAGGATTACAATACCGATGAAGCCATTGCAAAAGGAAGCCTAAGTGAGAAGCATACCTCAAAGAGGACACCTCTCACATTTGGTAACTGAGAACATCGGTTCACCTGACAGCAGTGCCACCCTATAATAGAACCGACTGCAAAGCTTTGGGAGACACGCCACCGAAGAAATGTTGGAAAGATGATGTAAATCAAAACAAGATCTTTATATTAAAAAAATTAAGTTAGCTGAATGATGGAGGAGAGCAAATTTCTTGTCAGCTTCCTTACTAAAATTCTCAAACACCAGATTAAAAAATGACTCCAGTCTGGTTTCTGGCTCTAGGGGTCAGTCTGGTTAGAGACTTGGTGCAGAGCCTGCACCACATCCTGTTTGTCTGCATCAAAAGCATAGTAAACAGCTATGTGCATTAAGTTTTATGTAATATTGACATTTCTAATTAAGAAAACTAAATTAACTGAACCAGATTGTTAACTGTAACAGCACAGTTCTAATTAGATTTGAATACAATAGTTCAGATCAGGGGTGTTTCACCAAGGTAAACTTAATAAATTATATCTAAAAGATTACATTGCCTAAATAGTAAACAGTGAAAGAAAAATGTACGTAAAACTACAGGGGCAAAGAAGCATTATAATCAAGCATCAAGGTTGACACTGACATATTACAAACTATGACTTCCATCAAGAACAACAATCACCAGTATATGACACGAAATTCAAAAAAATAAGAGTGTACGATCACTCACCTGTTGATGATGCAATTCCTGAAAGGCTCCCACAAGCAAGACTAACCAACACAGTAGAATCATTGGGCCTGATGTAAAGATAATTAAAATAGCATTAAAATGTTAGGCCAAAACACAGGATCCATGCAAAGGTAATTGTAAGACATTAAGACCCCAGAATTGCTGAATCAATTGATAAAGTAACCACCTATGTGACTGCCAAGAAGCTCTCAAGGTCTCATACACCGAAAAACTGATAGCTATACTGGGCCCAACACCCTGCATTATGGACAGAGCAGTAGTTAGATACGCACAGGAAAACGGAATTCTAACCATAATTAAAGTTACAAAAATATTGAGCATACCAAGAGGGTTGCTCCAAGTCCCTTATAGAGGCCAAAAAGACCCTCATCTCGACTAATAGTTTGCAAAGTTTGCCAAATACCTTTGTAGTACATCACATTTGTCTGCAAAGTTCCAACTAATTAGTAGAGGAGCAAAATGCATATGCAAAAATTATCACTTGAGACGAAGAGCTTTAATTCAGACTAACATATATAGTAAACCAGACAGGATGCAATTGTTCAAACTGGAGTGAATATTTTGCCTTTGTAGCACTGGACTGTAAACTTTCAGGCAAGTATTTTTTTTAAAATTTATATTTCACTCATCCAACTCACAAAAACATAGTACGAACAGAATTGAGGAGACATACACTAATGCCCAATGAGAAAGGGAAGCACAGCATCCCCAAACATGTCAATCCATGGTTCAATAACTTAACAAATCAGTACATAAATCTAGTAAAAATAACAAAGATTGCCTTCCAACCATCTGATCTCACCTGAGCTGCAAGGCGCGTCCTTACAAGATCCAAAGGATATGTAACTGATGCAGCTGTTATTCCCGCCAATCCACCACCCACAAAATGTACGCAAAGGTCTGTACTCAAGTTCTCCCTATGATTTTCCAGTCCAGGCATCGTTTGTAGGAACTGTACCACATAAAACTCAATGAATTAAAGATCAAGCAACGATGCAACAACAAACTAGCTTGAACTGTATCTGTATGAAGGTAACATTAACTGAGTGGCTTTACCAACCTTTTTATAATGTTCGTATGCATAGAAATTAACAGAAGAATAAGGAAGACGATGAGCAATTGTAACCAGATTTCCTTTCCAGAAAGCTCTAAATCCTTCTTCACCAGCAATCCTTGAGGCCTCACGCCATATGCTAGCCTTTCTCAATGTTGCAACATCTGAGTGCATACCTTGCACCTAAAAAGATAGCATCATGTCAATAAAGCAGTTCTTGGTAAAATTAAGCATAACACAGCGTTCACTAACCTCATAACAAAACCCAATGTTCAGTAACCCAAAAAATACTATATTCAAAGTCCACTTTTAACCCAAACTTTCATTCAACAGAATACAGAAAGCCCCTACTTTCATGTGAAAATAAACCACAACAAATATTAGCAGTAAAAAATATCGGCTTGCGAAAGCAAACGTTAAGAAAAAAAAGACTTTACCTGAAAAAGAATGGTAAGGCGAGCAAGAGGCGCCGTACAAGTTTTACTAAGAGCTCCGGCAACACCTCCGGCGAGAAGCTGCGACACCGTTCCAATCTGAGACTGTTGGTGCAGAGGCTTCGGCTGTTTCTGTGGCAGGGACTGCGCCAGTGTTCTCACACCGCCTTCGACCGCCACGCCTCCATGCCCAGTATTCAGAGCTCTCTGCCCTCCTTCCACCACCACCCCAACTCTCGCCTCCGTCTGCATTTCAGTATGCCCTAGAATCCCCTAACTCCGCCGCGAAGCAACCTCACCCTCAATAATCGAATCTAGAAACAATTGATTGTTGTCAAAAACCCTAGAGATCAGTAATTGCACGAACCCCGACGCAGTTTTCCGCTTCTGCTCTGGAGCTTCATTTCTTTGTCTGCTCTAACTTTGCCTAATTTGAACGCAGGACGGGGGAGAAGAATGTCCAATCCGACGTCGTTGCGGCCAGCTGCGCTGCGTTTAGTGAAAAAGTTAGGGTTTGCGTCATCGAGAACTTGCCGAGTCCGCAGTTTCGTTCCTGTGCGTTCAGTTCTATCGTAGCAGGAGACAGACAGCCAGTTGCAATTGGTAAGCGCAAATATATTTTGATAATAAATAAAGGTCGGTGATTGCTATTCGACAATACATTGAAGGCGGCTGAAAATTTTAACCGGTCTTAGCGTCTTACAATAGACTGGGCGCAGAAAAATTTCGCACACGCGGAATATCTGATAATTTTGGTTTCGAATATGCTTGCATTTGGAGCTAAGGTTCGACTTCGTAGGCGTATTGGTGACAGCTGGTAAGATTAACTTTGATGTAATAAGTCGGTTTATTATGGTTCTCCACTACGTGGCTGCCAGGTAGCATTCTTGAAAATCTACGAATTCGACCTTTTTGTCTTTTTGTCTTTTTTATTTTTTTCAACTACCGACCAACCCTTCCCGCAATATCATGTGTTTTTTACGCATATAAAACTATTGAATTTTTATATATTATTTATTTACTTAATTTCGTTCATGAACCGAGCACCCGAATAACTTCTCTTAACCGCTCAAGCTACAAGCTCCTATATGCGTTTATACTTTGCTTGTTTCTCCGTCAAATAAACCTAACTTGATGTTGTCTTGATAAACTTTTTCTTTACTTTATTAAGACCATGTTTTTCACTTTTTTATCTTCTTATGCGCCCACTGATTAGGGTTGATTGCAAATTAAAGCAGAATTTGGAACACGATACCACCTATTTATCATGCCCCATTGTGGGTTGTGGGTTGTGACGATAATGCCAAACAATCAGAAATATCTAGAATTCATCACATAAATTATGATAAAGCAACAATGCCTTGCCATTAGCTCAAACTTCTCCACTATTCATTAGCGATTTAATTAACAAAAAGCATGCCCCTGTAGCTTGCTCCCCTTTACACCCCAGCCAGCAGAACCATTTTATAGCCCAAAAGTCTTTCCATCCAACATGCTCATTTTTTGGCTTGCAGACTCAATACTAAAGAAACTTCATGGCTTCCTCCATAAGCTGAATTCCTCCTTTGTGTCTGATCACTCTGCTCGGGCACGCCGCGGTGGTCGTTTTTTCTAGAGCGTTTAGTTTGGGTGTCTTGAGCATTTTGGGTTGATGTTGCTGGGGGCAAAATCCCCAGTTGGAGTGGTAACTCTAAACAAGGGTGAAGAGATATGTCTGAAGTTGTTTGAGCCTGCTGTGTTTCAAGAAAGTGTATTTCTTCCACCATTGGTTTCCAGATTCTTACTCTTGAATTGATAAACCAATTAGAAACCTGCATTCATTTTTTCTTATATGGTCAATTTCATCACTAATTCAAATAGAAATGATCCACAAATGACTTGGTAAATGTAGGTCACCTGAGTTCTTGATAGGCCAGTCTGTTGAGCCAACATTTGCTTTTCAGAATCAGAAGGGTAACTGAGATGAACAAAAACCCAAGTTTCATGAGACCAATGTATTGAATTGAAATATACCAATTAAGTTATTGAGAAATCACTCACGGGTGAAGGAAGTGTTCAAAGAGCCATGTCCTCAGCACAGCAACTGCATGCTCAGGAAGTCCTCTTTGGCATCGCGAGGCAGATTGATGAGGGTTGTTGGTCAAACTCAGATGACTTGGGTTTTGGCCTCCATTAGAGGAGCCCCTAGCTTCATCTTTAACAAGGCCAAAATCATCAGCCAGAGGCTTCTTGCCTCTGGTTTGAAGCTTGTCCAAAATGGCATTCTTCAAGCACCCGAAGTGCTTCAAAATGGCTTTGATAGCAAAAGATATGTAAGGGGCTGCATCTCCAAGCCCATCAATGGTCTCAAATGATGCCACCACTGACTCCATCTGTTGGCAGTACAGTTTATACTTCTTGTACACCTAAAAACCACACCAGAAAATTGAACACAAAATTATGAGACTCGGGCTCCAATCCATATCTCTTAACGGTTGAATCAAACTCCAATTCATATCTCTTAACGGTTGAATCAAACTAATTAATTTAATGCAACAACTAATCCATTTAATTCAACGCCTAAAAAGATAGGGCCACGTGAATTCTACTAAATGTGACATTTGATTTTGGCAGAGCATATGTCATCAGAAACAATGAACAGTGGAAAAAATTAAATTGTGACAAGACAATTCATCTTTTTTGGGCCATCACCAGTGACCACTAACTATGTCAATCAAATGATGCGACACCTTGGCAGCAAACAAACAATCAAAGTTCCATTCAATCCAATGTGATAAACCTGCTTATATTTACATTTTTCACCACCAAAAATACAATCCAAAAAATATCCAGGCTAATTTTAATGAACCAAGATTTTGTTTTAAAATAAACAAAAACTTAACCAAGATTAACACACAGTTGATTAGAAATTCAAAACATTATTTGTCACATAAATATTTTATATTTTCAATTAAGGTGTATTGTATTGTACTGATTGTATGTACCTCCTCCAGCATGATTGTCAGCCTAGAGTTCTTCAACTGAACATCAACCCGATCATCAGTTATCGGATCCTTGACCCTCCCGCTCAAATAGTTCGGCGGAGGAGGATTCGAGTCGGATCGACCCGACCCGCAGAAATCTTCAAGGAGCTGCTGAGCAGGCTTCAGAAACCTGGAGCGCTTCAGGACTGAAGCGTAGCCCGTGAATGGGCCCAGAGGAACCGATCTTCTGAGTTCATTAGGCCGACGTAAAGCGTCGTCGTTCTGGTGGGAATCCGAGAAGAAAGGATGAGAAAATGGTGGGTTCGATGTTGGTGTGTGGGGGTGAAGGGTGAAGCTGGTGTTGGCTCCAGGCATGGCGAGAGTGGGTGTGAATCGTTGTGGTGGGTTGTTCTGAAGAGTGACTCGGAGCTTGTCTCTTCTACTTTGTTGGGGGACGTGGAAGGCTTCGAAACCCTCATCCGCCATGATTGAATTATGAAGCTTTTGAGAAGAGAGAGGCGAGAAATTGATGAAGGAAGAAAAAAGTCTTGAGCTTTGGGGCAGAGTGTAACATGATGGTGCAGTGTTGCAAAATATTGTACCAAGAAAGAAACAGAGGCTTCGACGTGATGGATTAGAAAAATATTATTTCTTTTTCTCTTTTGCAATTTTGTTTCCACTCTCATTATCTGCATGTGCTATTTGACTGTTTTAAAATCACAAAAGAATCGTTTTACATACAAATCACAGTAATTTAAATGAATGTAGAAGGAAGACGTAGATTAGGCCAGTTAACTAGTAACTAATCGGTGGTCAATTTTCTAAATTATGCATAAATTCAAGGCATAGACTGATTAATTCCATTACACATCAGTGACAACAGCCACCCTTCTCTCCACATTTTTGTAAGTATAGCCCCTAGCCAACAACCCATAAAAGCACAAATTCAAACCATTCATGGCTGCCAAAAGCCAGTAGAAATTGTCCAAGCGGCTAGAATTCAAGTCCTTGCCAAACCAACTTCTCCCACCCTTCTCTGTGACATGATCCACAGCCATGATCAGGAAGCTGCTTATGAAGCTTCCAACCCCAATCAC
Source organism: Prunus avium (assembly GCF_965620075.1). Lineage (NCBI taxonomy): Eukaryota > Viridiplantae > Streptophyta > Magnoliopsida > Rosales > Rosaceae > Prunus > Prunus avium. The sequence continues at coordinate 39,575,958 of NC_142285.1, forward strand.
ACTCAGATAAAAAGCAATACCCAAGCTTCTCATTGAGTCAGGAACTTGGTCATAGAAATACTCCTGCAAGCCAACCAGAGTGAACCCATCTCCAAGCCCAAGAATTATGTACTGCGGAGCTAACCAGAACACGCTCATAGATTGTGGCTCATCAGCTTTTAGTCTTCTTCTTTCAACTAATGCTGCAGCTGACATTGCCACCACTGAAAAAATCATCCCAAATCCAATCCTTTGCAGGATGTTGATGCCCCTTTCATTGCCTGTGACTTTTCTTAAAATTGGAACAAGAATCTTTTCATAGACTGTGACAGAGATTAGCATTGCAATGGCCCCAAGAGAATATATGGAGGCTGGAGGGATTTTGAAGTTGTCAGTGATGTTTAGGTTCATTGTAGCAGCTTGTTTGACAAAGAATGTTGGGGCTTGTGCCAGGCATACTCCAAATGTCAATGAAGTTAGCCATATGGGGATCATGTTCAAAATAAGTTTCACCTCCTCCACCTTTGTTAGTGTTGTCAATCTCCAAGGATTATGTTTCTGTTCATAAGATGTGCTGACATGCTCTTCGATTATCGCAGCCTTGTCTAAAAACCTACAGATCAGAGCTAATTAGTAACAACTATCGAGTGTTGCTATTTGAACCATATTTACTAACGACTTTACGGTCAATATTAATGTAGTAAATAATAGGCACATAAAAAGTACATTGTACTTATATAATAAAGGGCTATGCTTTTGCTTACCTAAGCCTATTTGTGTGAAGTAAAAGCCTTCCTTGGCAGTGCTTCTGAGACTTGGGAACTTCAAATAGCAGAGCAGGGGTTGAAGGATTGGGTAAGTTTCTTTTTCTTATGGCTGCAACCAATACCTGCAGCATTGGTATCAAAGGGCTTCCTTCTGGCACTTTATACCTATAACAAGCCTTCCCCATGTAGAAGGTCACAATTGTAATAGCCATGGTGATTGTGAGAATGAGATCTGCAACACCCCAGCTCACATAGTCTTGAACATAAACAATCACTGTTACACCAAGAAGCAAACCACAACAAAGTGCAAAGTTCCACCAGTTGAAGTAGGACATTTTCTTCTTTCTTTCTTCCAAGTGATCGTCGTCAAATTGGTCAGCTCCAAAGCTTTGAAGGCATGGCTTGTGCCCTCCAGTTCCAACAGAGATAAAATACAAGGCAATGAAAAGTACCACTTCATGAATTTTTCTAGGCTCTAGACACATCTTTGTATTGCAGGGCTTTAGACTTGGGATAAACTGTGACATTGTAAAGAGACTTAGACCCTGTTGAATTTTAAAAAATAACAATGATTAGTGATGATTAAATAGATAACTAATTTCTAATTAGAATTGGGATTGCGTATATTTAATTATTACCATCATATATATGAGGGATGAAAACAGAACCATGTTGAATCGGCCAGTGTAGGCGTCTGCTAAAAAGCCTCCAATCAGAGGCATTATGGTTGTGACCCCTGCCCAGAAGTTCACATTTTTGGCTGCTGTTTTGATGTCTTGATGAATTACTTGGGTGAGGTAGGAGATGAGATTTGTTGCTATTCCAAAGTAACTTAACCTCTCACTAAATTCAATAGCTACAAAAAAAAAAAAATATCTGCAGTTACATTGATATGTAAGATTACGTAGCTATAAAAACAAGTAAAAAGAAAAGAGTCGACATTTTATTGGCTTGGGATACTTACGTGGTTTGCTAACTGTGGCATACCTGTGACAGGAAAGTTTTTCTCCCAATTTAAGCCTTCTTGTGTTAAATCAAACGTAAACTTTGGATTATATAAATGTATTTTTTCATGGAAGTTACACGTTGGTGTCTAGGACATGTGGCTGGCTCTGCCTTATTCGATCGGTTGCCTACAAAGTCAAACTAGCGAACTGGTGGAGAGAAACTCTTATGTAATGGGTATAACACTTTTTGCTATCCCCGGCCAATAATCCAATGACACGTAGGATAACTTTTCCACATGTCATTGTGTTATTGGTCGTGGATAGCAAAACAGTGTTATCCCCGTTACATGTAAGTTTTTTTGCAACTGGTGGGCAAATGGCCAAGAAATGAAGTTTTGAAGTTGGTCAGCTTTTCCTACAGACATCATATTCCTTTTGTGTACGTAAGTGTTGCCTAAGGTTTAAACCATATCTAAGAGGACCAAATTCAATATACACTTAAAAGTTAAAACAAAACTTGCAAAATCAAGCAAATACCATGTTAAGAGAGTTGAAGAAATTAATGAACTGCTGGCTCTCAAAGATGATTTGAATAACACAAAACCTGTACATGCAGAGAGAGAGAGAGAGAGAGAGTTACTGATGATAAAGAGAGAAGCTTTCCATACGCCAGTTGAAGCACGGAGAGGAACTCTTCCTTTATAATCTACAGACGAATCATAAACCCAGTTCTCATCGTCCCTATTAGTATTTGTTTCTCCTCTTCTCTTCTCCATTTCTGGCTCCATCTCCTAACTGGTAATGAATGATGTTAAGGAAACAAAGATATATGGTACTAAAACAAACTACAAAGATGAGAGAAGATATTTTGTAGGAAGAGAGAGCTTTTGTGGTTAAGTTGTGTGCTTTCTTTTCACTGCTTTTATAGTTCAGGGATTCTATATGAAAAACTGAGATATGCAAATAAAATAAAATCACATTTACATACCTACTCTACTGATCTACTTTTCTGACCATCTTCTTTGTCCTTTGGTTCCCTGCCTACATTTCCAATCTGCTATTTTCCAGCATATATCTAACAATATAGTTCATTATATATACTGGTGGAGAACTGAGACTGAGATATGGCCAAAAACATTATGGCAACAAAATATGACAAATAATAAACTGGTATCCCATATGAGGAGAAACACTTAATGAAATGGGGATAGCAAAAGGGGATAACACTATTTTGCTATCCCCAGCCAATCACAGTATGTCACGTATGATAATTTTTCCTTATTGTGGCAATTTGTGATTGGCCGGAAATAGCAAAACAATACTATCCCCGTTTCATACAAGGTTTTCTGCAATATGAGAGTGGGTTTATCTAAAAATGCAGAACTGGTCCAAACTTTTTTTTTTTCAACTTTGACTGCTAAAACTTTTCAAATTTGGACTAGTATGTGACCAATAAACTGACACGTCTGTTTTGTGAATGTTTGAACTTTTATATGATAATGTTACTTAAAAGATGCTCTCTGAACATAGAGCTTAATTGGTTTGGGAAGAAAAGAAAAGAAAAAAGCGTCTCAAAATGCAAAGACCATCATTGGGTTCATGAATGCGATTCTTATATATTGTTAATTATGTTAAACAATAATTTCACTAATTAAATAGTATAACTATGGAGTTAAACTTATCTCCAGCTACAGAGGAGCTAGCTTGAAATTATAGGTTAATCTACAGATTCTTATATTCCACCGCCACCCTGTGTATATTATAGAATTGAAAATTCTTCTTTGTATTCTCTTCCCCCTTGGATTCAGATGAACTACATCAGCTGGTGCGGATAAAGAAGAGGTGCAAAAGACACAGAATTTCTTCTAGAAGTTTTGATTGGATACAATTTCACACATATATGAGTAAACCCTATGACTTTAAGGTGGTCTTTGGTGGCATATATTCCAAGTGGCTTGCGAAAGCAGATCGTGAAAGAACCAAAAAAAGTTTGGCATCTGCATTTGTGGAGTGTTTAGCAATACAGACTGTTTCCTTCGATATGAGATCAAAATATTCCAAAACCGCTGACATTTTTTAAGGACTAGGATTCTTTATAATTAGATTAAATTTCTGGAACATCATAAGCTTGAGTTTTAATCACTCTTTTTTCTTCGAATTATGCCCTTTCCACATTAGATAACCTTTTCTATTAGGGAAATTTTGAAAGCTAATCAATTTGTTTCAACAAATTAACACGAGCCCCTCGGGCAGTAAAGACTGTTACATGGTTGAGGTTCCTGTTCTTTCTTTTCCTTTTCTTTAATAAAATTAGTAATTCTTGGATCAGTGATCTTAAAGAAACCAAATCATTGCATTATCACCCGAAGTTCACTCCCTCAACTTTTTTAGAAGTTTGATCTTATAGGCACCGACACTGGCACCGGCATCATCTTCACCACTGGTATTTGCCTGTACTACCATACTTTAATCCTTTTACAAATTCAAATGTTGTATAAATAATGAAAATTGTAAACTACAAGATTTCAATGCCCTCATTTTGCACTCTGCATCCATCCAAATTCTAGATACTTTTCACTTCACAATGCACTGTGGAACATATTTTTCCTGTGTTTTTCACCAATCATTTACACCACATCATATTCACAACTACATTTTCATTTGTCAAGAAGTAACATGGAAAGATTTATTGTAGTATCAGGTACATACATTCACAAGATCAAAAAGAATAAAGAGTTAAAACAAGAAGAAGAAAACAATCATACGAAACTACAATTACAATGATTGTTTAATCTAATCCTTCCCTATACCAAGACTCTGATTACCCTCCCATACTTTCTGGTACCAGAGAAAAATCAATAGAGACAGCGCAAGGCTGTCGCGTTCATCTTCAACTATGGTTCACTAAAACCCTGCCTTTTCGCTTTGGCCTCTAGAGGTAAACACATGAAACGAAGCCAGAAATATACCCCATTTCTGTAAACAAAAACAAAAAATTGTATATGTTTGCCTACTCTTCTTTCCCTCTTGTAGAATTAGCGATACTTTGTCAGTTAGAGCAACAATTTCTCTTATTCATGTCACCGGATAGATTTGCAACATTGATGGTAGTGCCATGCAGTCCAGTAGTGGAAACTGCCTCCTGCGCTGCTAGTGCCTTCTTGCTGATTATGTGGTAGATATCCAACAAAATGGTTTGAAATGCATTCTCAACATTGTAGGCTTCCAATGCTGAAGTTTCAAGGAAAGAGAGGCCTTCCTTCTCAGCCAACAGTTGAGCATCTTCTCCTGGGACTGCCCTCAGGTGATTCAAGTCAGATTTGTTACCGGCCATCATTATGACAATGTTAGAGTCTGCATGGTCTCTCAGTTCACGAAGCCACCTCAGCACATTGTCAAATGTTTGCCGTTTGGTTATGTCATAGACCAATAGTGCACCAACAGCCCCTCGGTAGTAAGCACTGGTTATGGCTCGGTACCTTTCTTGACCTGCTGTGTCCCATATTTGTGCTTTCACTGTCTTCCCCTCTACCTGCATCAGAATAACATGATAAAATTTCAGTAAATGTGTTATGAATTAAAGTGTACACAAGGCCACTGAGGAGTGAGAAGCAAACAGCTATTCATGAAAATTTGAATGCTTGGAAAGAGCAAAAATCATTTGATAGTTGTTCCGATTTCATCATGTATCTTTTTGCAATACCATACACACTCAAAACGATTATCTCCTTCGGAAGTTGTCTAAGATATTTTTGACATATGTATTGGCTGATCTACTGTTCATAATAAGAGAACACCCTCAAAACCCTGCACACAGCACTGCCACTAAACACTTGAAATGTATCTTGAAATTGGCCAAATGTCACCAAACAATATATAAACCGCAGAATGGCAGTGGTTCCACAAACAACAGTAAGTGGTTTCCTTTTCAAATAGCTTTTCATCCTTAGTGCCTCACAAGCTATATATATATCACCGCTAAAGGAGATGCATCATAAAAATCAACGGGCAGACTCATATGCAGGGAAAAAAGATTAAACTTTACATACTCCATCCATTCCATACTATCACCATGGAAACATAAATGATTATTAAATCCAAGAGAAAATAAAACACGAAAGAAAAACAAATAAATTTTACAGAGTTCAGAAGGCAAATTTGCCTAGGGAAAATGAAATTTACTATCATCAACAATTCTATAAACTTTGCCTACAAAATTGTAAGCATTTCCCACAATTCTATAAATGACCAATTATTATTCTTTCAACATTGACGTTCAAAGACAGCAAAAAAAATACAGAATTGAACAATCCAAAAGCAGGAAATTGCAAATGAAATCAATTTCCAAACAAAGACAAACCAACCTGCAATGTCCTAGTCGCAAATTCAACTCCAATGGTGGACTTAGACTCCAAACAAAACTCATTCCGCGTAAATCTCGAAAGAATGTTCGATTTTCCAACGCCCGAATCTCCAATCAATACAATCTTGAAGAGGTAATCATATTCGTGATCTACTTTGTACGCCATACGTTCTACTCCTCACACCACACCAGACCTGCAAGATCCAGTTCACCAAAATCCCACAACAAAAACAATTAACAATCATAAAACCCAAAACAAATTTGTACCCATTTGCTTATTTTAACGGGAAGGAGAATAAAAAAGGTTCTGATCAGAGAGCATTTTCCTTTACCTACGTTTCCTTCCCAATATGATTTTCCTGAGAAACAAACGGTGAGTGAGTAACAAGAGAAGAGACTAACCACAAAAACAATGTCGTGCAGAATGGCGAGAAAGAATGAATCTTTTTTAAATGGGATTTGAATATTGGTGGGTTTTCTTGGGGATGTTTTCGCGTTGAAGTTTGTGGAAACAGAGACGAGAGGAGAAGAAGAAGAAGAAGAGAAGAAAAGGAAAACGGATGAAAATGCATTCAAAACGGACGAGCGGAATTCGGAAAGTCTGTGTCAGGTAAATGACGCTTCAGACGACATGTCGTCCAGTTAACTAAGCCTTGCTTAAAACTTTAAGCCCATCCTCAAGGCCCAAGGTTTATCCAGGCCCACTTTAATTTCAATTTAGTATCATAAACCTTTACTCATATTTTCAATATTAAAAACTAAGTATTCGATTATTTTGAAATTTTAGTAATGTGGTTCTTCCGGTAGACAGTTGAAAAATCCGTTAAATAATAATATGGCACAACTCACTTGTATCCTTAATTACAATAAAATATTTATAAAAATAAAAATAATAAATTAAGAAATATGGAAAATAAAAAACTCTACAATTTTAGGATACCTTGGCATAAAAATATTGAGGCATGCAATGCCATGCAATAGTTCTAGATCATGGCATTTTTTCAAATGTTTTCTTTTTGGGTCCAAATTTTATGATGTTGCTTGGGTACAACTATCACATGCAATAAGATTAATCCCATTCTGAAACTCATACTGAGAAGCCCAAATTTAGTGTATTTTGTATCATGTCACACTGACGTGTGAAGGAAGTTGAGGTTTTACTCCAAAACCAAATGGCAAGTTGGCTTGAAACCGGAGAGCCTTTCCCATGTTCAAAAGATGACGGTGTTTGCGCTCAACGACCCCATTTTATTGGGGGGTTGAGGGGCATGAGTGATGGAAAACAATTCCTTTTGTATCTAGGAAGGGTCGCATGGATATAAATTCAGCTCCGTTGTCGGCTCGAAGAGTTTTGATGTGAAAATTGAATTGTGTTTCTACCCAAGAAGTAAATGATTGTAGTATCCCTTGTGTTTCTGATTTAAAACTCATGAGATGTACCCAAGTATAGCGTGTAAAATCATCAATAATTGTTTAGAAATAACGAGCCCTTGAATGGGAATTTATTTGATGTGGTCCCCAAATATCACAATGTATTAAATCGAAAGGTGCATGAGAAGAAATTGAACTAGATGGAAATGATAAACGAGTCTATTTGGCTAATTGGCAAATGTCACAAACATGATTGGAATTGAAAGAAATTTCAGAATTTGTCTTGGTGAGAACTTGGAGAGGTCCGGTGGATGGGTGGCCAAGACGTTGGTGCCAGAGGTTGGATTGTTTCCAGATATGGTGAGCTAGGATCGGGTTTTGGTATAAGTAACAAAAGTTAAGAAAATTTGACAGAAATTAAGTATTGTCCTTGAATTGCTTCAAATTAAAATCACAAGGGCAAAATTAACGAAATTGAAACCACTAAGACTTCAGTGGTAAAAGCGATAAACCACATGGACCAAAAGTGACGTTTTGCCTATATATTATTCATATCTTCTTCTTATCCGCATGGGGATTTGTTTTTGATACCTTTGTGTTTTGTGTTTTGTGTTTGCGATGGGAAAGTTGATACATACAATAGGGGCCAACGGCCATAGACAGAAAATTCCAATCCAATATCTAAATGGGATAGGAGAGTAGTCTTGAGTGTCTGCGAAAGCGCTTTTGCTTTTTGGTAGTGGTGTGGTTGAGCTGAGAAGTACTAGTGAGTCCATTATCATTGTGGCGGACCAATTTAACACTCAACAATGTCGTGGAAAGTTAAAGTTAAAGCGACCAATTTAACACAGCACAATCGTGGTGACCAATTATTTTTCCCGAAATTATTTATGTTAAATCATGGTGATCAAAATCATTTTCGACCTAGTGACCAAAGATTCAGGAAACAAAATGAGACTTGACCAAAGTTTTAAGGGATACTACAGTAAATAAGCCTTAAATCAATCAATGTCCACATAAGTCAAGCTTAGATTTTCTTTTTCGAAAATTAAATTTTTAGCTGCATGAAGGATGAAAGTATTAGGGAGTTACAATAGTATTTCAGTTACAATAGTTAATCCTACTAATGATAGGAAATGGTCATTTGTCTGTTATTAGGCCATAATTCCATATTTATGTTTATGATAATGGTTTGCTGTAACTGTAGATTGTTCTCTACAGAATTGTATATATATATATATATATTGTATAATGATCATATGAATGACTAAGGGAAAATCAGTTTCTACATAGTATCAGAGCAAGGCTTCAAGTGTTGGGCCCAACGCGTGCTCCCACTTTACTCAATATGAGTTGTCCACGCGTTAGGCTTCAAAGTTCGCTAAACATGCGGGAGCATATTGATAGTATTTGTCCCACATTGAAAAGTTAAGGGACCTAGTATGGGTTTATAGGGAGTTAGGCTACTCCCCCCATAACCAATTGATTTTGAGGTGGAACCTCAACTTCTTTCATGGTATCTATGCTCTTGTGATGATCTTTTCTTTATTACTGCTTTGTCCCATATGGTTTTCTTCCCTATATCTTATTTAATTGTTTATATGGTGCTTTAAAATTCAAATTTGTCCATGCTCTCTTTTTCTTTTCTCCCATTTCAGCAAAATACAACCACCGACAAGAACGAAGGCAGCAAGCAAGCCATAAGACGAGAGAAGAATAAACAGAGGGAACCAACCACCTCACAGTCTATTTTCATCCCATATCATAATAAATTCTTGCCAATCCTCAAAATCCAATCTTACAAGTACTTTAGGGAATTAGTTTAATTAATATATATATATAATCGAAGGGGTATAATAAGTTATTGGGCAAATTGGTTTAGGGTTTTAGTTTTTTTAATTACTTTTTTATTTTAAGTTTTAAGCAAATTGTTTTTTTTTCTTCTAATAAAAAATTAGTGATGTGTCAACCTCTCAAACTCCTTGGATGAAATTTAAATGAGATGGCACGTGAAGAGCAAAAGTCAAGCAAATCATGGCAGAGAAAATCCAAGCAGAGGATCCGAATCCAAAGTTAACAGCCTCTAACACTTTTGAAAAAGTACTTTTCTGACAGCCTCTAAAACATGTTATGATCAAGGAAGATTATGGTGTGAGTGCATGGAAGAGCATGATCAAAAGCTTACTTAATTTAGAATGAAATAAATAATTACGGATTTTGATTTCTTACCGTAAATTCTTAATATGTTTCTCATTTACTTGTCTTTTAATCTTAATCGTGTATCACAAATTCAAAACTGCGTGAACAAAAAAGCGAGTAGTGCATTTTTGGAAGAGTGTGAGATCAAATGTTACATTTGTAATACACGGCTAGGATCGAAGCAAACATGTGAAGTGATTTTTTGCTTTATGCTGTGCCAAATGCAATCAATCTTCAGTATTTGAGTAAAGTCAGGTGCTTCAAATATGGAATCCAACATTAAAGAAGTGGTATAGTTAAGGTAAGGAAGATATGGTGTGAGTGCATATGGAAGACTTTGATCACAAAATTTCGGATTTGGATTTGGATTTGGATTCGGATCCTTTACCGGTTCTTAATGCGCGCTTGTCCCTTTGCTTGCCTTTTAATCTTAACTGTACATGACAAATTCAAAAGGTGTGTGAACAAAATGAGACTTGACCAAAGTTTCGAGGGATATTACAGTAAATAAGCCTTAAATCAATCAATGTCCACGTAAGTCAAGCTTAGCTTTTCTTTTTCGAAAACTAAATTTTTAGCTACATGAAGGATGAAAGTATTAGGGAGTTACAATAGTTAATCCTACTAATGATAGGAAATAGTCAATTGTCTGTTATTAGGCCATAACTCCATATTTATGTTTATGATAATGGTTTGCTGTACCTGTAGATTGTTCTCTACAAACTTGTGTATATATATTGGGAAAATCAGTTTTTACATGGTATCAGAGCAAGGCTTCACGTGTTGGGCCCAACGGCTACACGTGCTCCCACGTCACTCAATATGTGTTGTCCACATGTTAGGTTTCAAAGTTCGCCAAATATGCAGTGGCGTGTTGAGAGTGTTTATCCCACATTGAAAAGTTAAGAGACCTAGCCTGAGTTTATAAGGAGTTGGCGACTCCCCCCATAGCCAATTGGTTTTGAGGTGGAACCTCAACTTCTTTCATGGTATCTATGCTCTTGTAATGATATTTTCTTTATTATTTCTCTGTCCCATAGTGGTTTGCTTCCCCATTTCTTATTTTATTGTTTTTATGGTGCTTTGAATTTCAAAACTTGCCCATGCTCTCTTTTTCTTTTCTTTGTGTCCCAAGTTGATTTCACCTCATATCCTTTTATGTCAAACCTCATATCCCTTTATGTCAAACTTGCCGCACTCTCTCTTAATTCCTTTATTCCCTTCAAATATCCTATGCTCTCTGTGCATGCATCCCTTTCTGCTTTTTATGTGATGAATTTTCTTTTGTTTCCATTCCTCATCTTTATTATATTTATATAATAAAAAATGCACTTGTTTGAATTATTTTTCTTTACAACATGGCTATTTCTCTTTATCCTACCTAGAGGGTGATTCCTAGGTAGAGTTATGTTTCTCAGGTACCTAGAGTTGTGTTTCCTAGGTACATTTGACTTGTATGTTAGCCCGTGATTTTATTAATTCATTGCAAGAGCCCATGTGCTCCTTCACCTGCTGACTTTTAATGGGCGTTATGTTTACTCTGTTTCTCTCATGCCGCTCTTGCAACTTTGGAGATTGAAGTTCTTCTTTTTTGGTTCCCCTTACTGGACTGCTACAGCCGATTGCTGTCGCCATCTCCATCACCATGTAGTTTCTTCATTCAAATCTTGCTATGATGTGCGCGCTTCATTGGCAACGGAGGGAGTTCCAATAGTATTTTAGTTACAATAGTTAATCCTACTAATGATAGGAAATGGCCAGTTGTTAGTTACGTTGTTATTAAGCCACAGCTCCATATTTATGCTTATAATAATAATGGCTTGTTGTAACTGTATATTGTTCACTACATACTTGTATATATATTGTATAATGATGATCGAGGGAAAATAAGTTTCCACATAAAGTACTTTAACAAATAGTCAAATATTCCAAAAAAATTTAAGCAAATTGTTTTGTTTTGTTTTTTTTTCATAGAACATCACATGGAGGGTGGTTACTTGCTCCCAGTTTAGCTATCATATGACCTTTAAATTCATGGCTCCAAATCCCAGCAGATATAGATTGTGATGTAAACTTAGTATTGGGTAAAACCATAAGAATCCAATCCATGACTCAAGATCTTGAACTTCATGATTTTCACAATAGCATTAGACGGAAATTCAATTAGACTTAAATTACATACATACCTTGATTTTCACTCTAGCCTTTTGCACGTTAGAAAACCCTAATACGTGTTTTCATTAGTGTACACATAAGATGGGTATGTGCATTATTATAGGTAGAGAGAGGACCCATTTCCTGGTAAAGCCCAGAATCAATTACCACTCATCACAGTAATAAAATAGGAAATTACTTCTCTTCATTTGACCAATATAATTATTCTGAATAATATTTATTAAACCAATTAAACAATTTATTTACCACATATGTCACTTCATATGGGCCACACAAAATGTTTATAAAATATTCTTACCTGTAAGGCATCAACAATTATCACACAAGCTGACAGCTTCTATGTGGTTGTGATATTTTACAGTGTCATACGTAGAACTTAAGAACTGTTCTATTCAAGTGAGGCGGGGCATGATGTTTGTTGAATATCACATGGACTTGTCTTCCAACTCATGAAGAAAAAATCTTGGGGCAAAACAAACATCATGCCCCACCTCACATGGACTTCTCTTTAATAAGTGAAACTTCATTGAAAGACAAAGATAATACAACAACCAACAAGAACAAAGGCAGCAAGCAAGCCACAAGACGAGAGAACCAGAGGGAACCAACCAATCTCTCAGTAACAAGAAGAATAAAAATCCAATCTTACAACCAGAGGGAATCGTCTCTATGTAAACACCACCTCACAGTCTATTTTCATCCCATATCATAATAAATATTCTTGCCAATCCTTAAAATCCAATCTTACAACTACGTACTTTAGGGAATTAGTTTAATATATATATATATATATAATCGAAGGGGTATAATAAGTTATTGGGCATAAAGAAGACATTGAAAAGCAAAAAATGAAAAGGAAAAAATATGAAGAAGAAAAAAGAAGAGCGAGGCTGCAGAAGATAGGTAACGTTACCTGGTTTAGGGTTTTAGTTTTTTTTTTTAAATTTACTTTTTAATTTTAAGTTTTAAGCAAATTGTTTTTTTTTTCTTCTAATAAAAAATTAATGATGTGCCAATTCTCAAGCTCCTTGGTTGAAATTTAAATGAGGTTGCACTTGAAGAGCAAAAATTAAGCAGATCATGAGAGAGAAAAGCCAAGCAGATGATCCAAATCCAAAGTTAATAGCCTCTAACACTTTTGAAGAAGTGCATTTCAGACAGCCTCTAGAACGTGTTATGGTCAAGGAAGATGATAGTGTGAGTGCAGCGAAGAGCATGATAAAAAGCTTACTTAATTTAGAATGAAATAAATAATTACAGATTTTGATTTCTTACCGTAAATTCTTAATATGTTTTTATTTACTTGTCTTTTAATCTTAGTCATGTATCACAAATTCAAAACTTCGTGAAACAAAAAAGCGAGTAGTGCATTTTTGGAAGAGCGTGAGATCAAATGTTACATTTGTAATACACGGCTAGGATTGAAGCAAACAATTGAAATGCTTTTTGGCTTTATGCTGTACCAAATGCAATCAATCTTCAGTATTTGAGTAAAGTCAGAAATGCTTTTTGGCTTTATGCTGTACCAAATGCAATCAATCTTCAGTATTTGAGTAAAGTCAGGTGATTCAAATATGGAATCCAACTTTAAAGAAGTGGGATAGTTAAGGTAAGGAAGATATGGTGTGAGTGCATATGGAAGATTTTGATCACAAAATTTCGGATTTGAATTTGGATTCGGATTCGGATCCTTACCGGTTCTTAATGCGCGCTTGTCCCTTTGCTTGCCTTTAATCTTAACTGTACATCAGAAATTCAAAAGGTGTGTGAACAGAAGAGTAGGGCACATTTGGATATTGGTGGGATCGAAGCAAACATGTGAAACGCGTGGCTACTTCTTAGTATAAATAAATGATGTTCTAGGATGAGCTTGCCCTATCTTTTCCAAGTAGTACGTTTTCTAGGTTTTGTAGTGAGACCACCATAATGGATTTAGTTCCACGGTCGCAAAAAGGGTTTTTCCTTGTAGTGTGGTTTCTCCTTCTCAGCCTCACATGTACTCTGCTAGTAGATGTCACTCATTCTGCTGCTCATCCGGATACCAGAAAGGCATGTAATTCTCCTATATATATATATATATATATATATATATATATATATAATTATATAATTATATAGTTTAAAACTGGCTTCTATATACTTAGGGCCCGTTTGATAACTATTTCAATTTTAGTTTTTAGTTTCCATTTTTTGTGCCAAAGTATAGAGGAAAAAAAGGGAGAATGGAAATGAGAATGAGAGTGAAGATGAGATTGAGAGGGAAGCTGAGAGGATAGGATGGGAGGGAGGAGTAATAAAAGTGAAAACAAAAACAAAAACTAAAAATTGTATTCACTTTTGTTACTCCTCCCTCTCATTCTCTCTCTCAATCTCATCCTCACTCCCATTCTCACTCTCATTTTCCTCTATACTTTAGCACAAAAAAAAAAATTAAAAACTAAAGCTAAAATTAAAATGGTTATAAAACAGGCCCTTAATAATGTTAATTATGACTATATTAATTGCAGGTTTATATTGTGTACATGGGGGACAAGCCAAAGCTCGACATTCCCACCACTACCACATTGCCTCTTCATGTAAACATGATTCAAAACGTAGTTGGCAGCAGGTTAATTATCACATATATAATATAAATCTACTGCCCTTTTTTATTAGGATTAACGGGTTTTCTAGATGAGTAATTGGTGACAATTATATGATTTGCAATTTAGTAAACTATAGCTAGACCCTATATAATTCCTAACTTGAGTTAACGTTTATGTTTATGTTCAGCAATATTGCACGAGAACCTCTCCTACTGCACAGCTACAAGAGAAGCTTCAATGGCTTTGCTGCAAAGCTAACAGAGGAAGAAGCTCAGAAAATGGCTGGTTGTGGATCTAGCTTTCTTTCCAATTTGCATAAAAAGTACTGACCATTATAAATTTATATCTAACTGGAAGCTTGTGTGTGTGTGCATATATATATATATATATATATATAGGAATGGCTGGTGTGGTGTCTGTTTTCCCTAGTGGGAAGCAGAAGCTCCACACAACAAGGTCATGGAACTTCATCGGGTTTCATGAAAACATGAAGAGAAGCACTGTTGAAAGCGATATCATCGTTGGGGTGATCGACTCTGGAGTTTGGCCCGAATCTGCCAGCTTCAGTGATGCCGGCTTTGGTCCACCTCCCAAAAAATGGAAAGGCACATGCCAAGGATCATCCAATTTTACTTGCAACAAGTAAGGCTAATATGCTAGACCTGTCATGCGCTAGATAATAAATGTAAAAATTATCCGTTTTATATGATAATTGATTGACGTATTGTTGCTATGGTTGAAACAGTAAAATCATTGGAGCACGATATTAACATAATGGTAGACCTTTCGTCGAAAGTGACATCAAGTCTCCACGAGACTCGAATGGCCATGGAACCCACACTGCATCAACGGCAGCAGGAAACTTAGTTAGCAAAGCAAGCCTATTTGGTTTGGGGTCGGGGACAGCAAGAGGAGGGGTCCCATCAGCACGTATTGCGGTGTACAAAGTAGGTTGGTCGGATGGTATTAGTGACGATGATATTCTAGCGGCATTTGATGATGCGATCGCGGATGGTGTCGACATACTATCTGTCTCCATCGGACCGGTGTCTCCGGATGATTATTTCAGGACACCAGTTACAATTGGAGCCTTTCACGCTTTAAGAAAAGGAATTCTGACTTCCACTTCTGCTGGGAATGACGGTCCAGACCTCAAGACCATCACAGTCTTTGCGCCATGGTGTCTTTCTGTGGCTGCAACCACCATAGATCGGGAGTTTGTTACCAAGGTTCAATTGGGTAACCAAAAAATCTATGAGGTACAAAAAATCTATGAGGTTCAATTGGGTACCAAAAAATCACTCCTATCCTCACTTAAGCAATTGAATTAATTTATTAATTTGCTTAATTTTCGTATATAGGGAATTGTAACAAACACATTTGACCTCAAGGGCAAGTTCTATCCTCTAATATTTGCTGGAGACGCACCCAATAGGACAGCAGGCTACGACGAGTCTACATCTGTGTAAATACAATTTATACACGTTGTATAATATTTATGGGATATTAATAATAACGTTGCACTAATTAATATGGTGGTACAGGACATGCGAACAAGGCTCGTTAGACCACAATTTGGTGAAGGGCAAGATTGTTCTTTGCTATGGGAAGAATGAGGCTGGGGCCTATTATGCAGGTGCAGTTGGAGTTATTTTGCAAGGCCGATCTGTTGCAAATGTGCTTGACCCTCTTCCCTTGCCTGCCTCTTGCGTTGGTTTGGATGATGGTAGCAGCATTTACTATTACATTAACTCAACAAGGTACACACAAATATTATTTGTAACTTTTAAGCTAAACCAGATCCGAATGATGCTAATGATTAATTTTGAATATTGTAATGATTAATTTGTAGGAACCCATCTGCAACAATTTTTAAAAGTACTGAGGATATTGACACACTATCCCCATATGTGCCATCCTTCTCATCAAGGGGTCCTAATCCAATCACTCCTAACATTCTCAAGGTACGTACCTAATTACTTGGAACTTGATGAACACTCAAGACTGTTTTATTTTATATATAATTAGCTAGCTAGGCTGCAGCACTTCATCTCTCCTTATTATATATGTTGCAGCCAGATATAGCTGCTCCGGGAGCTTCTATTTTGGCAGCATGGCCTCCAATTGTCCCTCCTTCGGATTATCCAGGAGATGACAGAGTAGCATCATACAATGTAATCTCAGGGACATCAATGGCTTGCCCACATGCCACGGGGGTAGCTGCATACGTCAAATCATTTCACCCCAATTGGTCTCCTGCTGCTATCCAATCTGCTCTTATCACCACCGGTAGGGTTGTGTATAAACGTGATCAGTTATTTTAATTACGTACAATTTTAGTATGGCCTAACCACGTATATCTTGGATTATTTGTAACGATTTTGCAGCTAAACCCTTGAGTCCCGATCTTAACCCTGAAGCTGAATTTGCATATGGAGCTGGACAAATAGACCCTGTTAGGGCTCCATATCCGGGATTGGTATATGATGCTACTGAACTGGACTACATAGAATTTTTGTGTGCACAAGGTTATAGTACCAAATTATTGCAATCTATTACCGGGCACAAGAGTAGCTGCTCATCAAAAACTAATTATGGAGCACTCAGTGATAATTTGAATTATCCTTCTTTTGCACTTTCCTCCTCGAATCCAAACTCCATCAGTGGGGTTTTCAATAGGACAGCCACAAATGTTGGATCACCAAGGTCCACATATAAAGCTAAAGTGATCGGTGCAACGAAAGGACTCGAAATCAAAGTTAATCCAAGCATTCTATCGTTCTCATCTCTCGGGCAGAAGCTATCCTTTCAAGTCACAGTAAAAGGGTCAATTCGTCACAAATCCAGTGTCTCTGCTTCTCTAGTGTGGGATGATGGTACTTTCCAAGTAAGGAGCCCCATTGTTGTCTATGCTATATATTAAGTGGTGCATGGATCATGTAATCCTGTATTGATGTAAGAATAAGAAAAAGCAAATTGCACTAATGAGGATCAAATGCCACATTCTCTAATATTTAATATATATCGATTATGAGTGATGAGACTTTGCTATGATGTAGAAACTTGAAATGTATCTTTTATTTTATTGTACTTGTTTGGAGTGATCCCATGCAAATCCCATCCTTCGTTGTTGTTCTTCTTTTTGTTTTTTCAAGACATTTCCTATTAAGAAGGGCAATAACATACTAAACTCACATATACTACATAGATGTTAGGACTCGAACTCAGGACCTTTCTTAAGGAGCATTTGCTCCAGACCACTACACTAGTGGATCATTTGTTGTTCTTGTTTATGCTTAAATAAACTATTTCAAAATTGAGATATTGAATAATAAATGAGCTAATTCATTAATTTTTTTATTAAAAAAAAGAATAATCTAATTCAAAATTGAGATTCAAGATGGCAAAAGTAAACGAGTGTCGTTCTCCCAAAAAAAATGTAAACGAGTATCAGTCAGACGACAGTATTTAAAAGGAAAGACTTTGAACATGCAGAAATTTGGGGCATGTTTTTTGTTTTGTGTATTATAAATCGTGTATTATAAATGCAATATCCAAAAGTCGTGTATTATAAATGCAATATCCAAAAGTCGTGTGGCTTCAATATGGGAATTGCAAATACAAAATAATGAGTAAACGGATAAACTACAACGTAAATGAAAATCATCCATGTTAATTGTGAGTAATTATGATGTTCGATTATCTTAATCGTAGGTTTATATTGTGTATATGGCCGACAGACCGAAACACAAGGTTTCCACTACCACAAAATCGTCTCTTCATGTAAACATGCTACAAAACGTCATTGGCAATGGCGTTGCACAACAAGAATCTCTGTTGGTGCACAGCTACAAGAGAAGTTTCAATGGCTTTGCTGCAAAGCTGATGGGGGAAAAAGCACGAAAGATGGCTGGTGAGGATGGTGTTGTGTCTGTTTTCCCCAGCGGAAAGAAGCAGCTCCACACAACAAGGTCATGGGACTTCATTGGGGTTGTATGACAAATGATTCCAACAATTTTTTTTTTTCAGCTAAACCCATGAGTGCCAAACTTAATTCTGATGCCGAATTTGCATACGGAGCTGGCCAGATAAACCCCATCAGGGCTCCATATCATGGTTTGGTATATGATGCCGCGGAAACAGATTACATCAAATTTTTGTGTGCACATGGCTACACCAACAAATTTGTTCCCATTTGCTTATTTTAACGGGAAGGAGAAGAAAAAAGGTTCTGATCAGAGAGCATCTTCCTTTACATACGTTTCCTTCCCAATATGATTTTCTTGAGAAACAAACGGTGAGTGAGTAACAAGAGAAGAGACTAACCACAAAAACAATGGCGTGCAGAATGGCGAGAAAGAATGAATCTTTTTTAAATGGGATTTGAATATTGGTGGGATTTCTTGGGGATGTTTTCGTATTGAAGTTTGTGGAAACAGAGACGAGAGAAGAGGAAGAAGAAGAAGAGAAGAAAAGGAAAATGGATGAAAATGCACTTAAAACGGACGAGCGGAATTCGGTGAGTCTGTATCAAGTAAACGACCGTTCAAACGACATGTCGTCCAATTAACTAAGCCTCGCTTAAAACTTTAAGCCCATCCTCAAGGCCCAAGGTGTATCGAGACCCACTTTGATCGACCGTTAAAGAACCCCATTATGTTTCTTATTTTATTTTTAGATTAATTTCAATTTAGTATCATAAACCTTTACTCATATTTTCATTATTAAAAACTAAGTATTCAATTATTAAATTTTAGTAATGCGGTTCTTCCAGTAGATGGTTGAAAAATCCGTTAAATAATAATATGGCACAACTCACTTGTATCCTTAATTACAATAAAATATTTATAAAGTTTTTATCAAAAAATAATAATAATAAATTAAGAAATATGGAAAATAAAAACCTCTACAATTTTAGGATACCTTGGCATAAAAATATTGAGGCATGCAATGCAATGCAATAGTTCTAGATCATGGCATTTTTTTTCAGATGTTTTCTTTTTGGGTCCAAATTTTCTGATGTTGCTTGGGTACAACTATCACATGCAATAAGATTAAGCCCATTCTCAAACTCATACTGAGAAGCCCAAATTTAGTGTATTTTGTATCATGTCACATTGACATGCATGAAGTTACTTATGCTGCTAGAGTTTATTTTTTCTTCTTGAATGTCTCAAATGTCTCAAACTACTTGAGCTACAATTGCTTATGGTTCAAAACCCCCAAGTGGCATCCAATGAATATTTGTATAAACCCCTTCTCCCCCAAATCGTTTGTACTGAAAAACTTACTTGAGCTACAACTTCATTGTTGTGCTTTTTCTTTTCCTTTTCTTTTGAATTACATTTGGTGATCAATTAGCTTAATTTTGGAGTTGGTCCCCATTGAGAGGTTAAGAATCACTGCAATGCTGGTGCAGAGCTGCAAGACAAGAGAAGTTTCCTTCAATGAATGGGTGTAGTGCAAGGAATGTCTGTTTTCCCTGCTTCAGCGGAAAGAAGCAGCTCCATCTCCACACAAAGGACTAACATGCAACCCACCAAGGTTACCTCAACAGAAGACACGTGCAACCCATCTCATGATAGTTGTAAAGTTGGTTCAAACATATAAGCATGGTCTTGTCTGTATATTGAGTTGTAAAGCTGTTGTCTTTGTCTTTTCTATTATTAGACTAGGTTAGTGCTTCAAGCATCCGTTTGCTTTCCACTATTATTTGTGTATAAATACTCTACACCTTTATCAATGAAAAACATAACTTTCACATATTCTTTATGGTATCAGAGCCCATGCCTTGCGGCAACTCTACTTTCAATTTCTCGATCCTGCTTTAATTTTTTTTTTCTACTCCTTCCTTTTCCTCCTTCTCGTTTCTGCTTCCTTCCTCTATTTCCTTCCTCTAAACAATTTCATCATTCTATACACTCATCCATGGCTACCCCTTCCACTTCTCCTCCTACGCCCACTATGTCTTCTTCGTCTCCAACTCCGCTTGCCTCTACAGCAGCCAATGTTTCCTCTAACCTGGTTTCTTCTGTCACTGTGCAGAATATTGGTAGTATGGTGCCCATCAAATTGAAACGTGATAATTATCTTCTTTGGAAATCACTCTTTGCTCCAATTTTTCGCCGTTACCGGCTCTCCGGTATTGTTGATGGCACTGAGCCATGTCCCTCTGTTTCTATAGCAGATTCCACTGGGTCCTCTACCATCCCAAATCCCGCATTTGATACCTGGTACGAAAAGGATCAGAATATTATCATCTGGATCAATTCCACACTCTCTGAGGATCTCATTCCATTTACTGTAGGTATTCAATCTGCTCGAGATTTGTGGCTTAATCTTGAAAAGAGATTTGCTGGTGTCTCTCGCTCTCATGTTCATCATCTCCGCTCTCGATTGCAATCGATGCAAAAAGGAACTTCTTCTGTCTCTGAGTACTTGCAGCAAATCAAACAACTCTCTGATGCTTTGGCTGCTGCTGGTGCCCCTATTGATGATTCAGACATCATTGCCATTATTCTGAATGGTCTCCCTTCTGAATTTGAATCCTTTATTGATTCTATTGAGCTTCGTCTCACCTCTACGTCTGTTGATGACCTTCATGGCCTTTTACTCAGCAAAGAACTTTCTTTAGCACGAAGGAAGCTTCAGTCTTCTAGTTCTCACTCTGAACCATTTAACGCCTTTGCCTCTACACAAGGTGCCTCTGCCCCTCTGTTGTCCACTCCTCCCTCCTTTCAATCTCCTCACACTTCCAGTGGTTCTGGTCCCCATCAAGCCTTTGTTGCCACTCCCTTTCGTTCTCGTGGTCGTGGCTCTCGACATTTTGGTTCTTCCAAGTCTTCCTCTCACTTTCAGGCCCCTCCACGTCATTCATCCTCCAACTATGGTCAAGGTCGTGCCCAATATCTCTCATCTCCTCATTTCTCATCTGGAGGTAAAACAGTATGTCAAATTTGCAACTCCTCTGGACATGCAGCAATTGATTGCTATAATCGTATGAATCATGCTTTCCAAGGTCGAATTCCTCCTGCCAAATTGTCTGCTATGTGTGCCAATGCTACCTCTGCTCCGTCCTCCAGTACTTGGTTAGTTGACTCTGGTGCTAGCTCCCATATGACCCCTCACTACAATAATTTGCAAACTCCATCCGCTTATAATGGTCAAGAGCAGGTGTTTATTGGTGACGGTAAAGGTCTGCCTATTTCACACTCTGGCACTTCTATCTTGCGCACTAAAACTGCTCATTTTCAGCTTCATAATGTACTACATGTGCCTAAATTAGCCTACAATCTGCTGTCCGTACATAAGTTTGTTACTGATAATCACTGCTCACTGACCCTTCATCCTCATGGTTTTTTTGTTAAGGACCTCGCATCGGGGAGGATGCTTTTTCAGGGCCCTGCTAAGCACGGTCTATATCACTTCAATCATATTCCGGCATTAATTCGCTCTTCCCATTCTGCTCATGTCGCTTCCACCGCTGCTTTTCCGATTTGGCATCAAAGACTTGGTCATCCCTCCTCTAAAATTTTCCGCAAGTTGCTGTCAGCCCAGCACATCAAGTTGACTGCTTCTGCTCCAAAACATTTCTTTTGTACTCATTGTGCTTTAGGCAAATGTGCACGGTTACCCTTTCCTACTTCAGTTAATGCTTCCTCTGCACCGTTGTATTTGGTACACTCAGATGTCTGGGGACCATCAACAACTTCTTCTGTCAGTGGCTATCGATACTATGTAATCTTTGTTGATGATCATACCAAGTATTCCTGGTTTTATCCAATCAAAGCAAAATCTGATGTCTTTTCTGTTTTTCAAAATTTTAAGTCTTATGCTGAAAATTTGTTGTCCACCAAAATCAAAATTCTCAGAAGTGATTCCGGGGGTGAATTTACCAGCCATCTTTTTAGTTCTTTTCTTGCTCAACATGGCATCTCTCATCAGTTTAGTTGTCCTCACACTCCTCAGCAAAATGGGTGTGCTGAGAGAAAACACAGACATTTAGTTGAAACAGCTCGAACTCTTTTAGTTGCTTCACGGGTTCCTCACCAATTCTGGGTTGAAGCATTCTCCACTGCTATTTACCTTATCAACCGCATGCCTACTTCCTCTACCTCCCATTCTCCTTGGGAATTACTCTTTAACAGACCCCCTGATTACTCTCGGCTCAAAGTCTTTGGTTGTGCTTGCTTCCCATGGCTAAAACCGTATGTCTCTTCCAAATTGGATCCAAAGAGTAAACCATGTGTCTTCTTAGGGTACAGTTTACAACATAAAGGGTATCGATGTCTTGACCCCTCCACCAACAGAAACTACATCTCCCGCCATGTTCTATTTCATGAAACAGATTTCCCATTTCATTCTCTCTCTTCTACTTCTCCATTACCCTCTCCGTCTTCATCTTCATCCTCCCCATTTTCCTTAACTTTTCCTAGTACTTTCCCTGCCAATCAAACTCCATTATCCAATTCTTCTCCTCCTCTCTCTTCTCCTACCTGTTCATCCTCCTTATCCCCTACTCCTGTCGTTCCCTCTTATTCTTCCTCTCCTCCCACATCTCAATCTTTCCCTTCTTCTCCCTCTCCTGCGCCTCTTCCTCTACCTACTCATCCTATGATTACCAGATCTAAAAATGGTATTTACAAGCCTAAGGCTCTTTCTGCCACCAAACATCCTCTTCCCTCATCCTTAGTTTCTTCTGCAGAGTTTGTTCCTTCCACTTATACTCAGGCCTCTAAATATCCTCATTGGAGATTGGCAATGCAAGAGGAATTTAATGCCTTGCAGGCGACAGGGACTTGGAGCCTTGTTCCTTCCTCTCCTTCTCAAAATTTGGTTGGCTGCAAATGGATTTTTCGGATCAAAAAGAAATCTGATGGCAGTATTGAAAGGTATAAGGCTCGCCTAGTGGCCAAAGGCTATCATCAACAGGCAGGCCTGGATTACTCTGAGACATTTAGCCCAGTTGCCAAACCAGTCACTATTCAAATTTTGCTCACCTTGGCTGCTTCTCACAATTGGTTTCTAAATCAACTTGATGTTAGTAATGCCTTTCTCCATGGATTTCTCACTGAGGACGTATTTATGGAACAACCACCTGGTTTTGTTGCTCCAGATAGCTCCTCTTATGTTTGCAAATTGCATAAGTCCCTCTATGGTTTGAAACAAGCACCCAGGGCCTGGTATGACCAGCTATATACCTCTCTGCTATCTCTAGGATTTCAAGCCTCTCAATCTGACACTTCCCTTTTTATCCTCAAAGTGCCTCATTTGGTCTTGATTCTTGTCTATGTCGATGATATTATCATCACTGGTCCCTCTTCTGCAACTTGTCAAACAATCATTTCTAAACTTGGCACTCAATTTCCTATTAAGGACTTGGGACCCCTCCATTACTTTTTGGGCCTTGAAGTGCATCAAACTGATCATGGCATTTTCCTTTCTCAGCAAAAATATGCTTTGGATTTACTCTCCAAGGCCAAGATGGAGGGTGCTAAACCTTGTGTAACTCCTATAGGTTCCCTCAAGCTTGACCATACTGGTCCTTTGTTACAAAATCCTACAGAATACAGATCTTTGGCAGGTGCACTACAATATCTAACATGGACCCGACCAGATCTCTCCTTTGCTGTCAATCAGGTATGTCAATTCATGCACACTCCAAGGGAATCACATATGCAGGCTGTCAAAAGAATTCTTAGATACCTCAAGGGCACTGTTACAGATGGTCTGTGGTTCAAGAAAGGTCATTTGAATCTGGTTTCATACTCTGATGCTGACTGGGCCGGGTGCCACTTTGACAGACGATCTACTAGTGGGTATTGTGTGTTCTTTGGTCCAAATCTAATTAGTTGGAGTGCTAAGAAACAACCCACTGTTGCTAGATCCTCTACAGAGGCTGAATACAGATCATTAGCCATTACTGCTGCTGAGCTTACCTGGATATGCAAGGTACTCACTGATATCGGATTCTCCTTGCATTCTACACCTCTCTTATGGTGTGATAATATTTCCGCCATTTCTCTCGCTTCCAATCCTGTTTTTCATGCAAGGACCAAACATGTTGAATTAGACTACCACTACATCAGAGAACTCGTTCTCAGTAAGGCTCTCACCGTACGGTATGTCTGCAGTCAAGATCAAATAGCTGATATTCACACTAAAGCTCTTCCCAAGGCACGCTTTTTGCTCTTAAAGTCCAAGCTTTCTCTTCGGTCCCCTCCTCTCAGCTTGAGGGGGTGTAAAAGGACTAACATGCAACCCACCAAGGTTACCTCAACAGAAGACACGTGCAACCCATCTCATGATAGTTGTAAAGTTGGTTCAAACATATAAGCATGGTCTTGTCTGTATATTGAGTTGTAAAGCTGTTGTCTTTGTCTTTTCTATTATTAGACTAGGTTAGTGCTTCAAGCATCCGTTTGCTTTCCACTATTATTTGTGTATAAATACTCTACACCTTTATCAATGAAAAACATAACTTTCACATATTCTTTACACACAACACACAACAAGGTCATGGCGATTTCCGTGGTTTCCCGGAAACAGTGTCCAACAATATCAATGAAAAGCGATATCATCGTAGCGTAGAACTGTTTGAAAATTTCTGAAATGCGAATATATTGCTGCAATGATTTGGTGCAACGATTCTGAAGAATGTTTTTAAAATCGTGTATTGGCTGAAAATTTATATATATATAGATGTTGGTAAAATGACTCTGCTACATATTATTCATATCTTCTTCCATGGGGATTTGTTTTGGAAAATTCACTATTATGCCTAATATTTTGTGTTGTGTTTTGTGTTTGCGAGAAAGTTGATACATACAATAGGGACCAATGGCAATAGACAGAAAATTCCAATCCAATATCTAAATGGGATAGGAGAGTAGTCTTGACTGTCTGCGAAAGTGCTTTTGCTTTTTGGTAGTGGTGTGGTTGAGCTGATGAGAAGCACTAGTGAGTCCATTATCATTGTGAACGGAGTTAACGGTAGGGAAACACAAATTTATGATCACGGGGTTACTTTAATTTTGAGAGGTGTAGTGAGACTTGACTAAAATTTCAGGAGATACTATAATAAATAAACTTTAAATCAATCAATGCCCACCTAAGTCAAGCTGAGCTTTTCTTTTGAAAACTAAATTGTTAGCTACATGATGGATAAAAGTACTTTAACAAATAATCAAATACCCCAAAAATTAATAGCCTCTAACACTTTTGAAGAAGTGCTTTCAGACAGCCTCTAAAAAGTTTTATGGTCAAGGAAGAAGATGGTGTGAGGTACACGGCTAGGATCTAAGCAAACATGTGAAATGTTCTTGGGATATCTGTGCGGAGTTTGAAAAGGGTTTAGGTTAGTTTTGGAAAGCTTAAACCCATTAATTTCCGGATAAGTCAAAGCTAGCTTCTTTCTGTCTCTAGTTTTTCTGTTTTGAAAACTCAATATTTTGAGCTGAATAGTCAAATATACCAAAACATGTTCTATTAGAAGTGCATGCTTTTTTGCTTTATGTTTTGCCAAATGCAATCAATCTTCAGTATTTAAGTAAAGTCAGGTGCTTCAAATATGGAATCCAACACTAAAGAAAATGGTATAGTTAATGTAAGGAAGATATGGTGTGAGTGCATGGAAGACTTTGATCACAAAATTTCGGATTCAGATTTGGATTCGGATCCTCTACTGGTTCTTAATGCGCCCTTGTCCCTTCGCTTGCCTTTTAATCTTAACTGTACATGACAAATTCAAAAGGTGTGTGAACAAAAGAGTAGTGCACGTTTGGATATGGGTGGGATCAAATGTATGGATTCATTAGTTTTGTAATGCACGGCTAGGATCGAAGCAAACAAGTGAAACGCATGGCTACTTCTTAGTATAAATACATGACGTTCTTGGATGAGCTTGCGCCATCTTTTCCAAGTTATACTTTTTCTAGGTTTTGTAGTGAGACCCCCATAATGGATTTAGTTCCATGGTCGCGAAAAGGGTTTTTCCTTGTAGTGTGGTTTCTCCTTCTCAGCCTCACATGCACTCTGCTAGTAGATGTCACTCATTCTGCTGCTCATCCGGATACCAGAAAGGCATGCAATTCTCCTCTCTCTCTCTCTCTCTCTCTCTCTCTCTCTCTCTCTCTCTCTCTATATATATATATATATATATATATATATATATATTTTAAAACTGGCTTCTATATACTTAGGGCCCGTTTGATTATTATTTCAATTTTAGTTTTTAGTTTTTAGTTTTCATTTTCTATGCCAAAGTATAGAGGGAAAAGAGGGAGAATGGAAGTGAGAATGAGAGTGGAGATGAGATTGAGAGGGAATCTAAGAGGAGACGATGGGAGGGAGGAGTGATAAAAGTGAAAAAAAAAAAAAAAAAAAAACTGAAATGTATTTCAAATTGTTTTCACTATTGTTACTCCTCCCTCTCATCTTCCCCTCTCATCCTCTCTCTCAATCTCATTCTCACTCTTATTCTCATTCTCATTTTCCTCTATACTCTAGCACAAAAAATAAAAACTAAAAGCTAAAGTTGAAATAGTTATCAAACGGGCCCTTAATAACGTTTATTATTATTATATTAATCGCAGGTTTATATTGTGTACATGGGGGACAAGCCAAAGCTCGACATTCCCACCACTACAACATTGCCTCTTCATGTAAACATGATTCAAAACGTAGTTGGCAGCAGGTTAATTATAACATATATAATATAAGTTTACTGCCTTTTTTTGCTAGGATTAACGAGTTTTCTAGATGAGTAATTGGTGACAATTATATAACTAATTAACATTACAAGGATATGATTTGCAATTTATTAAACTATAGCTAGACCCTATATAATTCCTAACTTGAGTTAGTTTATGTTCAGCAATATTGAACAAGAACCTCTCCTACTGTACAGCTACAAGAGAAGCTTCAATGGCTTTGCTGCAAAGTTAACAGAGGAAGAAGCTCAGAAAATGGCTGGTTGTGGATCGAGCTTTCTTTCCAATTTGCATAAAAAGTACTGACCATTATAAGTTTATATCTTACTGGAAGCTTGTGTGTGTATATATATATATATAGGAATGGCTGGTGTGGTGTCTGTTTTCCCTAGTGGGAAGCAGAAGCTCCACACAACAAGGTCATGGAACTTCATCGGGTTTCATGAAAACGTGAAGAGAAGCACTGTTGAAAGCGACATCATCGTTGGGATGATCGACTCTGGAGTTTGGCCGGAATCTGCCAGCTTCAGTGATGCCAGGTTCGGTCCACCACCCAAAAAATGGAAAGGCACATGCCAAGGCTCATCCAATTTTACTTGCAACAAGTAAGGCTAATATACTAGACCTATCATGTTGGTAGATAATAAACGTAAAAATTATCCGTTTTATGTGATAATTGACTGACGTACTGTTGCTATGGTTGAAACAGTAAAATCATTGGAGCACGATATTACCACAATGGTAGACCTTTCGTAGAAGGTGACATCAAGTCTTCACGAGATTCGAATGGCCATGGAACCCACACTGCATCAACAGCAGCAGGAAACTTAGTTAGCAAAGCAAGCCTATTTGGTTTGGGGTCAGGGACAGCAAGAGGAGGGGTCCCATCAGCACGTATTGCGGTGTACAAAGTAGGTTGGTCGGATGGTATTAGTGACGATGATATTCTAGCGGCATTTGATGATGCGATCGCCGATGGTGTCGACATACTATCTGTCTCCCTCGGACCGACTTCTCCGGACGATTATTTCAGGACACCAGTTACCATTGGAGCCTTTCACGCTTTAAGAAAAGGAATTCTGACTTCCACTTCTGCTGGGAACGAAGGTCCAGACCTCAAGACCGTCACAGGCTTTGCGCCATGGTGTCTTTCTGTGGCTGCAACCACCGTAGATCGGAAGTTTGTTACCAAGGTTCAATTGGGTAACCAAAAAATCTATGAGGTACCAAAAAATTTAATAGAACCTATAGCTAATTAACAGGCCCTCACTTAAGCAATTGAATTAATATATTAATTTGCTTCATTGGCGTATGTAGGGAATTGTACCAAACACATTTGACCTCAAGGGAAAGTTGTATCCTCTAATATTTTCTGGAGACGCACCCAATAGGACAGCTGGCTACGACGAGTCTATATCTATGTAAATACAATTATACACCTTGTGTAATATTTATGGGATATGTTGCACTAATTAATATATGGTGGTACAGGACATGCGAACAAGGCTCGTTAGACCACAATTTGGTGAAGGGCAAGATTGTTCTTTGCGATGGGAAGAATGGGGATGGGGCCTATTCTGCAGGTGCAGTTGGAGTTATTTTGCAAGGCCGATCTGTTGCAGATGTGCTTGACCCTCTTCCCAGACCTGCCTCTTGCGTTGGTTTGGATGGTGGTAGCAGCATTTACTATTACATTAACTCAACAAGGTACACACAAATATAATTTGTAACTTTTAAGCTAAACCAGATCAGAATGATGCTAAGCTAATTTATATATGATTTTGAATATTGTAATGATTAATTTGTAGGAACCCAACTGCAACAATTTTTAAAAGTACTGAGGGTATTGACACACTGTCCCCATATGTGCCATCCTTCTCATCAAGGGGTCCTAATCCAGTCACTCCTAACATTCTCAAGGTACGCATACGTAATTACTTGGAACTTGATGAACACTCAAGACTGTTTTATTTTATATATAATTAGCTAGCTAGGCTGCAGCACTTCATCTCTCCTTGTTATATATGTTGCAGCCAGATATAGCTGCTCCGGGAGCTTCTATTTTGGCAGCATGGCCTCCAATTGCACCTCCTTCGGATGATCCCAGAGATGACAGAGTAGCATCATACAATGTAATCTCAGGGACATCAATGGCTTGCCCACATGCCACGGGAGTAGCTGCATACGTCAAATCATTTCACCCCAATTGGTCTCCTGCTGCTATCCAATCCGCTCTTATCACCACCGGTAGGGCTGTGTATAAACGTGATGAGTTATTTTAATTACGTACAATTTTAGTATGGCCTAACCACGTATATCTTGGATTATTTGTAACAATTTTGCAGCTAAACCCCTGAGTCCCGATCTTAACCCTGAAGCCGAATTTGCATACGGAGCTGGCCAAATTGACCCTGTTAGGGCTCCATATCCTGGTTTGGTATATGATGCTACTGAACTGGACTACATAGAATTCTTGTGTGCACAAGGTTATAGTACCAAATTATTGCAATCTATTACCGGGCACAAGAGTAGCTGCTCATCAAAAACTAATTATGGAGCACTCAGTGATCATTTGAATTATCCTTCTTTTGCACTTTCCTCCTCAAATCCAAACTCCATCAGTGGGGTTTTCAATAGGACAGCCACAAATGTTGGATCAAAAAGGTCCACATATAAAGCTAAAGTTATTGGTGCAACGAAAGGACTCGAAATCAAAGTTAATCCAAGCATTCTATCGTTCTCATCTCTTGGGCAGAAGCTATCATTTCAGGTCACGGTAAAAGGGTCAATTCATCACAAATCCAGTGTCTCTGCTTCTCTGGTGTGGGATGATGGTACTTTTCAAGTCAGGAGCCCCATTGTTGTCTATGCTATATATTAAGTGGTGCATGGATCATGCAATCTTGTATTGATGTAAGAAGAAAAAGAAAATTGCACTACTGAGGATCAAATGACAGATTCTCTAATATTTAATATATATCGATTATGAGTGATGAGACTTTACCATGATGCAGAAATTTGAAATGTATCTTTAGTAAATTGAGCTTAGACCCATAAAATTCATTTTAAATCACCTACAACCCTTCCCTTTATTTTTATATTTAAAATACCCAATTTTTTCAAATAATATCCGATGACTAGGATCCAACTAAGCAAGTTGCCTAATATAACTTAAAATCTGATTTATTGTATTTTTTGGATTCCAAAACTACCCCTATTTATAAGTTAATGTGTTATGGGGGGGTGTAACTAATGACACATGTTGAATTTGGAAAGATCTCCAAATAGTTGTAATGGATGTAGGAATTAATTTAGAAACTTATTTGAAATTAAATATTAAATTCAACATTAATGTATTAGTAATCTATAGGTGATTAATGTTTCAGTTTATTAAATATAAAAATTATGTTGTTTTCCTTTTATGAATTATACGACTAGTAATCTATTTATTATAGTTTTATGAATAATAGTGTACATTCTAATTATGTTGAAAAAGAATTTGATAAGCTATTTATTGTTTGTTTTTTGAAAAATATATTTTTTTAAATGAACCTATTTTTTCTCCAAATAAAGCACCTATTACTTGTTTTATGAAAAACAATTTGATAATCTTTTTATTGTTTGTTTTATGAAAACTTTTTTTTTTTTAATCAACCTATTTTTTCTCTCCAAATAATGTACTTATTTTTTTTCTCTAATAATGTACCTAGTAAAACAATTTACCTAGTATAATGAACCTATTTTCAATTATACAACGTACCTATTTTCTATAATTTACCTAGTATAATGAACCTGTTTTCAATTGAAAAAATGTGCATAAATTTCAATTATACAACGTACCTATTTTCTATAAATTATTGTGTACCTATTTTTAATTTATAAAAAATGTACGGAATTTCAATTACAAAGTAACTGACCTAGTTTTTTTTAAATTTTTTTGGTAAATACTATACCTATATTTTTATAGGTATATATTTATATTTATATTTTTCACATGTACATTATTGGATATGTAATTTACATTTTTTATTTTTTTTGCAATTTTAGGGGGCGATATGTTAGAGGGAATGGCAACCAAAAGAAATGGGGTGATTGATATGCTATTAATAGGGAGTTTTAATTACAATTATGACAGTTAATGAAATGTTTGGAATAAATTATAAATAAAATATGAAGTCTGATGGCAACGATGTAAAAACATAGGAATATTATGACCTCTTATATCCTACTGGTCATTTAAGTTTGAAATTGGGTTTTACACATAGATTTATAGAATGATGGATATATGTCTAGGAAATAGAAATTGTAGGGACCTATATTGGACAAGCCCTTTATTTTATTATACTTGTTTGGAGTGATCCCATGCAAATCTCATCCCTTGTTGTTGTTGTTTTTGTTTTTTTTAGAACATTTCCTATTGAGATGGTTGATAGCATATTAAACTCACGCATACACGGATGCTAGGACTCGAACTCAGGACCTTTCCTAAAAGGAAGCATTTGCTCCAAACCACTATACTAGTGAGTCATTTGTTGTTCTTGTTTACTCTTAAATATTAATATATTTCAAAATTTAGATACTGAATAATAAATGAGTTAATTCATTAGTTTTTCTTTTTAAAAAGAATAGTCTAATTTAATTCATTAGTTTTTCTTTTTAAAAAGAATAGTCTAATTCAAAATTGGGATTCAAGATGGCAAAAGTAAACGATTGTCGTTCTCCCCCAGCGGAAGAAGCACGGAAGATGCCTGGTGAGGATGGTGTTGTGTCTGTTTTCCCCAGCGGAGAGAAGCAGATCCACACAACAAGGTCATGGGACTTCATTGGGGTTGCATGACAAATGATTCCAACATATATTTTTTTTCAGCTAAACCCATGAGTGACAATCTTAATTCTGATGCCGAATTTGCATACGGAACTGGCCAGATAAACCCTATCAGGGCTCCATATCCTGGTTTGGTATATGATGCCGCGGAAACAGATTACATCAAATTTTTGTGTGCACATGGCTACACCACCAAATTGTTGCAGATGATAACAAAGAACAGTAACAGCCAATGCTCATCAGAATCTAACAATAGAAATGCACTCAGTGATCACCTAAACCAACCATCCTTTGTGATTTCCACCCAGCATCCAAATCAATCCATTAGGGGCGTTTTCAATAGGTGTTGGGTCACCAACATCGACATATAAAGCTAAAGTTATCGGTGCACCAAAAGCACTTGAAATCAAAGTTGATCCGAGCGTTCTTTCTTTCACATCTCTTGGGCAGAAGCTATCTTTTTCAGTCACAGTAAATGGGTCAATTGAGAAATCCAATCGTTCAAGCGTTCTTTCGTTCACATCTCTAGGGCGTCTCCAAATTTGCTTTTGCTTTGTTAGTGAAAGTTGAGCTGGGATGCACTCGTGAGTCCATTATCATTATGGGGGACCAAGTCATTATCGACATGGTCGATTTAACTTATAATAGTAACCAAACCGAACCAGGATAGTCTTCTTGACAAAAAGAAAAAACCATGATCACCCTAGTTGAAATGAAATGGAAATGGAGATCTCATCATTATGACGCAAACAAATTGACGTAACCATGGAATAACAATATGTGATTCACGAGGTTGGAGATTAAACAATGAACGACAAGTAAATTTATTGAGGCTTTAATTTCTTTTTCAAACATTAGCTTATTAATCTCTTACACGTGTTGATTCCTTACCTTACCTCGATATCCCCTTAAGCTATAGGGGTTGATAAAAATACGTCAGCAAGATATAAGCGTTATCCTTGAGGAAGAAATGGTTTGAGTGCGTGAAAGACTATGAATCACAAAATTTCGGATTCGGACCCTCTGCAGGTTCTTAATGTGCTTGATAGTATGTGTGAACAAAAAAGTAGTGCGTTTTGAATATGTGTGGGATCAAATGTGAATCATTAGATTTGTAATACCACGTAGGGCTAGGATTAAAGCAAACATGTGAAACGCATGGCTAAATCTTATCTTAGTATAAATACATGATGTTCTTGGATAAGATTGCCCATCTTTTCCAAGTACGTTTATAGGTTTTGTAGTGACCCCCATAATGGCTTTAGTTCCATGGTCGTTTCTCCTTCTCAGCGTGTTAACAGTATTTACCATTACATCAGCTCAACAAGGTTTTTTTTTTTAAAAAAAAAAATAGTTCCAACTTCTAAGCTACAACAGAGAATTAGCTAACCTAATTTATGATTATAGCTAATTGATAAACCCTGTCCCCATATGAGTATGACATCCTTCTCATCAAGGTAATAACTGTTGGAGTTTGAAAGCCAAATGGTGTGGTGTGGGTTCTTGTCCTACATTGGAAAACCTCAAGTTTTCAAACAAAGCACTTTGTTAGTTTGTTAAGTGGTGGACTTTGGAGAGATGTGCTTGTTGGGCTAGGCTATAAGGCTTGGCTTTGGATTTGGCATATGAATAATTATTATTATTATTAATCAATTGGCCTTTGGGGAAATTTACTCAAGACACCCAATAACATAAGCTACGAATTGATTTTTCCTAAAGAATAACTTGATGAACATTCGAGAGTCTTTTATATAATTAGCTAGGCCGCAGTACTTCATCTCTGATTTTTTTTTTCTCCTTGTTATGTTGCTGCCAGATTTAGCTGCTCCGGGAGCTTCTAGTCTAGCAGCATGGCCTCCAAAAATGTCCCTATTTCGAATGTTGAAGAAGATGACAGAGTAGTACCATCACCATACAAGGGGAATGAGACTACTTCTTGCAAATCACGGTTTGACACATACAAAAATAATTCATTAAAAACACAAAAAGAAAAATCTCTATATATGACGCTATAGAATGTGACTATGTAAATCTTTAAATCTTTTGTGTGCACAAGGCTATGGTACCAAATTATTGCAAATTATTAGCGGGGACAAGAGTAGCTGCTCATCAAAAAATAATTATGGAACACTCGGTGATTAATTAACACAACCATAGTCTCTGTTTCTCTGGTGTGGGATGATGGTACTTTCCAAGTGAAGAGCCCTATTGTTGTATATCTTGAAATTTAAAAGGTGCATGACCATGCAATCATGTATTGATGTATCAATAAGAAACGGCAAGTTGCAGAAACTTTTGCCGAGGATTAAAATGCCAGATTATGAAAATTTATTATATATGTACATCATGAGTGATGAGGCTTTACTGTGATGCAAAAACTTGAAATGTATCCTTTATTAAGGATTATTTTATGGTACTCTATGAAATCCGAGTCTGTACTTTTGTTTGTCCATTCTTGGAGTGGGAAAGGGAATTTTGCCCCCAATTGATAGGTGTATATGTATAGACAATAAATTGAAAGCTACGTAGGTAGCATTCCCATACCAAATCACATCCCTCCTTGTTCATACTTTAATTAAGAACGAAAAAAGGCCAACCAGAAAACTTTTAATGGGTACTTGCCATGTGACACAAAGTTGTCCGTCCAAATTTTTTCTCCTGAACCAATAGATTATTAAGAGCATTACCACATATTTGTCATGACAAAAGGTAAGAGGAGGCAATGGTTGTTACTATTTATATGAATAGTGCCTACCATGGCAATTTTTTTGTTGGTTTTCCACCCATCGCCTTTGTATAGAGTTTTGGTGTGGGAAGTAAAGAATATGACTAAGTATTTATTTTTATAAATTAAAATTTTAAAAAATTGAAAATTTTGGTATTTTTATCCTTGTTTTTTTTCAATTTTTTTTTGTTATTTAAATTGGTTGTTGACGTCACAATGATGTTAGTATTAAATCATCTTGCCCAAGCTAATGGAGCCAACGCTTGCCCTAGTAAGCCTTGGCTGCTGAAAACGGGATTGGGGGCCTAGGGGGCCTCTTGCCCGAGCTAGCCCCTCCCGCCGAAAATGCTCTAATGAAGCGAGAATGAGAATTAAACCTAAGACGATGTTTGGCCCCTCTCTTTTGAGTGACACCCCCCTTCCTCCTCCTCCTCCTTTTCCCAATAGAATGATTGATTGATGGCTAATTTTCAGTCATTGTCGTCATTACAAGGAGAAAGACTTATATGTCACTGGGATAGCATTGTTTTGCTATCATCATCTAATTATGCTTCATCATGTAGAATCCTTATCACACATGCTAAAATTTGGAATAACAAAACAGTATTATCCCTGTGATATATAATTTTTCAAACAAGGCTTATTATCACAAAAGGTCCCTAAGGTTTAGGAAACTATCAGATTGCATCCTTAATGTTTTTTTGTGTCATTAGTGGTCCTCAAGGTTAGTATGTGTAATCACAAATGGTCCCTGCCGTTAGGTTCCGTCAAAAACTCCGTTAGTTTGCTGATGTGGCATATATGTATATCACAAAACATCCCTGAGGTTTACACATCTATCACAAATGGTCATTGCAAATTTTTTTAATTTTTTTCATTTAAAATTCATAAAATTTTGATATATAATTTTTCTCCATTACTAGAGAGGTACATTTGGAAATAAACACATACACATGATGTTGGCACATCAAATACGTACAATGCACGAACTACCGTGCAAGTTGTGCCAAGGACAATAATCCATCCACATAACATAGCCATCGAGTGGTGAGTGGTGGGAAATTGGAATGTGGAATATTCGTAGCCTTTTTCTCACTTCTCACTTGTTTGAGCATATAACTACTACTTTTAATCTTCATCATCCATATCACATGCACGCTTGTCATAATTCGGCGTATGGTTTTTCTTTTTCTTTTTTGTTACATTTTGTATAGGACCATACAATTGTGAACAGGAAGCGACCGACACCAATAATAACCTAAAAACATATTATCTGTCTTAGGCCCACGTGCACCTTTGAGGCTTTGACCTTTCGAAATGGATGGCATTTGGATGAGGTGATGATATAATTAAGATGAACAATATATATTTACAGGTCTTGTCTTAAGCTTTTTCTTTCTTCTAAAGCAAGCAACCCGCCATGGAAAGTTGGGCTTGAAAATGACACGGCAAATTGATATGCTTTTTTTAACAACATTCATTCCTCCATGGCTACAACCAGAAAGAATGAACAAAAATGACTCGTACATACAACTTTTTGCAAATTGGCTACCGGAATCTCAACTTGTTCCACATGCATGGTCAAGTAGCAAGTTTTGCTGGGTCGAACCACTTTTTTCTTTTCTCTTTTTTATCTGAATTGGGCCCCAAGCCTTACCTTTCTAATTAAAAAATAATTTGGTTGAGTTGGGTTGGGTTGCAACAATCTGAGATCCAAGCTGGGTCAAAACCCACCAGACCAAACTAAGATCGATCCAAGAAGTGGGAAAAAGAAATTTTCTATTTCCTTGTTCAGTCAGATCAACTTTCCCTAGAAAATGAAGGAAAAAGGATGTGGTTAATAGATATGTTGAAGAATAAAGTCCTACATCGAAAACTTGATATGGAGTTATCCCATTTCATCTGCATACTGCATGCAGAAATGGAAAAGTTTTGCTCTGCAAAAAAAAATGTCATGCCTTTTTTCGTTTCCAGGAAAGTGGTGGTGATATGGATGTAATGGGAAGATGCAGTGCTTATCCCTTTTTTTATGGTCTGAAATGCAGTGCTTATCCTAAGCTATCCAAAAGGAACATAAAGCTATTATGAGATGAAAGAATGAAAATCCTTTAACTACCGTATCTTCAAGATAATGTGATTTAAATATAGTATCCAAACAGTACTTATAAGCCGCCCAAACATTACTTGTCAGCCCTGCATTGGTTATCAATTAATCATCTAATTGAAGTTCTCTTTGGCGGAGCAGATACGGATTTACTTTAATTAAATTGAATTAGAATATGTTCTAAGGCACGCGGATGAGAACCTTGAGGTATCATTTCATTGGGTTGAATTTTCATAATAACACTACACCATTTGACCTTGTGGCATCTTTGCTAGTAGCCATGTTGATCACGACCTACTCTTTCTTTTGATCCTATAAGTATATTTTTGAAAATGAAATGTGATATCATCCTTGGCGGCACACACAAAAATACATTTTCTTTTCATTCCATAACTTCAAATAATAAGATATGTTTTTATTTAAAATATATAGCTAAATGTATGAGACTGTGGTTTAACGGTACGGAAGAATACTTACAAATTGAACATAATTTGAAATGATCATGAATATCCATTTTTTATATCGCCTAATGACTAAATCCTTCTTATAAGTTACTATAGGTCAAATTGTGCTCGATTTTAAAAAAAATCATTCAAAAGTTACATTCGAAGATAATAATATTTGATGGCATATATTGGTACCGATTCTTGAAGATTGCAAGGAAGACATGCACACATGCAAATATGTTTGATATGAATTGCATGGCATCTAGATCTAGTGTGGCTTGAGTCAACTATTTGATGTAAACGTGCATATCCGCATCAAAATCCCAATTTGAGACATCAACACCTTATCCGTTTTAAGACATTAACAGCTCTCTCTCTCTCTCTCTCCTCATCTCCTCATCTCCTCACCTCTCATCTCTCTCGCAGAAGAAAAATCTGAATGTCGACCAACTCAAGCAAAAGCATATAATAGAACATGTATGTATTGGTCAAAGATTGATTTATATAGGGTCCCGCTGTGACACGTGGCAGTAGGGGCTTAGAGTTGGCAAGATGTCCACTTGGATCAAACTGAGGCAACCCATGTGTCAAAAAACAGGGGAGAGTTGAAGGGCACATGGGGACCGGAGACAGGGGATGAGGTTAGCATCCATGTATCCCAACCAGCTAAATCCATCTCCATATATTTTTGGGCTTATAAATACCTTTGTCACGCCTTCACTATCTCCACATCTGCAAATCTTCACGTGTTCTCTCTGGCCCCCCTTACCTTCTCCAGTTTTATCTCTTTAACTTGTTTGTTTCTGTATTTCTTCTCATCAATATTCTGCAAATCTTATCCAGTTTTCTGCTTCTGGGTCTTTGACCGTTAAGAGATAAACTATCAGCTATCAGAAGCAGCAGCAGTAGTTAATTTTGTTCGTTTTGGCTGACAAAGAAAGCAGCTTTTGTGAAACACTATAACTACTTAGCTAGTATATACAAGAGTTCTATATACTTAACTAATTATATTACTATGGAGAACAAGAACCAAGTGGGTGGTGGTGGTTCAAGCCATGCCTCTTCTTCTTCGTCCAGGACTCTGGATCATCTCTTTGGCCCCAAGGACTCTTCCTCATCTTCTTCATCCTCCTTGTTTGGCTCTATTTTCCCACCACCACCATCAGCGGTAAGTGAGTTTATTGCCCTGTTTTTTTGTGTTTTTTTTTTTTGGGTACAAGTCTAAATGACCTGTGGGTTTAAATTTTGATTAGGGACTTGGGAGCAGTGGCAAGTACGGAAATCCAAGCGCTTTGGATAATAAGAGCCAAGGGTTTTACAGTAGCAAAGGCGAAAGCACGAAAGGCGCAAGTAAAGATTCCATGATATATCAAAATGAAGCTATGGAGCCATGCAACTTCAGCTCCTCAATCTACTATGGTGGCCAAGAAAATTATAGTCCAAGAGCTGGGACGACCACTGAATCCCACCAGCACCACCTTGTAAGTGCAAACCAAGTAGTTGTTGTTTTTTTTATTTTTTTTATTTTATGAAGTAATACTCAGCTGATATTAATTGTTGTGTAATTCTTCAGTCTAAGAAAGATGGGGGTGATGATGATGCAAATGGGAATAATTCAAACAGTGCTTCAAGAGGAAACTGGTGGAAGGGTATGTTTTTTCATGGAATTATGTTTACTAATCAAGATTATTAATTATACTAATCTAGTCTACAGTATTAATTAATATCTGTACTTCTCATCTGTGCAGGTTCACTTTATTACTAACTCTTTCCGGTGCGTTTTATGAGAACTCACCACCTTTTAGCAGAGGTAATTAACACAAGTTCATCCTATGTTTTGCTTCTGATTGGCATGCAATGCAATATTAGCTGTAACTTTTTCGTCTGACGCTGAAAAATTTAATGTCTGTTATGTTGCAGGGTGAGATCTCAGTATGAACATCTACCTTAAAGACTATGTATGGAAAATAAGATGGCGTGTGTTATACAGAGTACATATATAGCATGGTAGATATAGTGCAGAAGAGCCAGGACTGATCCAGAAACTTAGCTTGTTGGGTCTTTTTATCCCAGTTGGGCAAGTTCTGTAATATATACGAGCTAATTAATGTTTCATGTACTTTGTTTTGTTTTGTGAGAGAGAACTTTCATCTACTTAATTTAGACAGTGTGTTTTTAATATTTCAATCCTAATTCTGGCAATCGATCTATGATATGAAGCCATAACCAGAAACGTTTTGCCACTTTTACAGTGTGTGAGAAAACCCCCCTTCCTCAATATCGCTTATATCAACAAAACAAAACAAAACAAAAAAACATATATATGGGCGTTTCATGGACCAACATTTTATTAACCAGTAGTAAGTTTCTTCAAGGTCTATACTAATTAAACATTGTAAGCTAGATTGGCACATCATTAAGAGTGTTGTCTATAAAAGTTACTTGACAACCACAGCTGCCGCGGGCCATGACCAAATGGTCTTCTTCTCTACGCCTCATCATGCTTGCACCACATAAGCTGCAAATCACCAAAAATGAAAAGTTTTTAACAGCAGCAAAATCAAGAATTACGCAAGCTAAGCAGCCGAGACTGAATTTTAAAGTCAGACTAAATTCGACATCATAAATTGTCAAACTATGAATCTAAACCGTTAATTAAGTTAATACGCATAATAAGATACAGATGACATGCATACCTCCGCACTTGTAACCCCTAGGACGTCCAGCAATTTTGCAGCGTTTAGGAATGGTGACGGCAACTACAGGGTTGATCCCAAGGCTCTTAGCTTCTTTAGAAAGGATGATGGCACAAAGGCAGCTTGTGCGGACCTTCTGGATCAGAGCGCAGCAATTGGGAGGAACCTCCACATTCTTATCCTGTGCGGCGGCTGCACAGGGTGCTAGCTTGTAGGCCAGCACCTCCGGGTCCAGCTGCCCACACTCCCCAGCCCCATCAACCCCTTCAATTTCGAACCCCCAATTATTGCCTACAATTGCAAACAAACCCACGATGCAAATGTACCTCAATATTACACCTCCTTCCATTTTTTCTTTTTACAGTTCTTCTACAAATGAATGCTGTGTGTATATTATATATAGCAAATTTAGTTGACTGGAAATGGCGACCATTAAGTCGTCCTCCACACCACAACAATAAATTATATCTTTAGATTAATTTTTTCAAACGTGTCCATTACCATAAAACTTTAAAATATTCGATGTAAGCACTCTAAGGCTGACTGAGTCCTCCGAAGGGCAGGTATATCTCACTTGAATGTTTCATAAGCCACTGGTTGTGCTGATCTCGATTACTTCGAACAAATCTATGAGGTAATTTCAATGAATATATCCTCAATATTGAAGCTTTGAAGAGAATTGTACAATTAATTTCAATATTGTTAAGGGCTGGCCTAATATAGACCCTATAACTTCTTTTTCCTATACATAAACCCATCAATTTTGAAATTTATGTATAAAACTCAAATTCAAACTGTAATGCACCGTAAGATTTAAAAGGTCATAGTACTCCTACATATTTACATTGTTTG
The DNA here is from genome assembly GCF_965620075.1 of Prunus avium. Taxonomy (NCBI): domain Eukaryota; kingdom Viridiplantae; phylum Streptophyta; class Magnoliopsida; order Rosales; family Rosaceae; genus Prunus; species Prunus avium. Next base: position 39,616,702 of record NC_142285.1, read on the forward strand.
CCACCGAACTTTAGATAAGTCAACCCAATGGTTTTCAAGCATGTTATTAACTCACTCATTTCAAATTAATATTTCTTGATTTACAACATATCAATGACTCCAGTTTTTAATGGGCATGAGCTGATTTTCGGATGGATCGGATCAGAATCAGAGAATTTCAATTTTGATCCAAAAAATTTCAGAATGGAAATGCTATTCCAATTTCGTTACAAAAAAATTTGGAATTTCATTTTCTATTCTAATCCAAAAAACTCTGAATATTGGAAAATTTTGGAACTTGCATATTTTGGAATTCTTTTAGAAAATTTTGGAAACTAGTTCAACATTCTAAACATGCTCAACCTCTTTTTTGGGTCAAAGTTCCAATTCATTGCACTCACCCAAAAGGGCAGAGAATAGTACAAACAAAGCTAGGCAAAAACACCGGCCAGAAAACCAACTGGAAACAAACATGAACAAATCTAGCTAAAACCATCATAGTATAGCATGAAGATCATGTTCCTGAGCAAAAAAACTAAAACGGCAAAAGCCAACATAAAGGCATTTAGCCCACATAAAGGCATATAGCCCACAAAGAGGCATTACACCCATATTCGGCACAAAGCCCACATTAAACATAAAATACATAAAATAAAATACAGGAAACCTAGCCGCCACAACCAAAGAGAAACTCCAAGCCGCCACTAGCAAAAAGAAACTCCACGACTGTCGATGGACAAACCACCAATCACCACTATGAAGAACCAAACACTTGTAAGTCAACAAACCAAGCCCTTAAAACAAACCCACCTGAGATTCACCAACAGAATCAGAATTAATCCAACCAATACATCCAAAAGACAGCATCCAGCAAAAAAAGAATGAGAAAACCCATTCCATAGCCATGAGAAAAAGAACCAAGAACTTGGAAGAAGGTGGTGCAAGCACCCAAGCATGAGCTCTACACACCTTCCAATAAATACGGGCCAAAACACGTTTGAAATTTGCAACTACAGACCAAGGACGAGGCCAGATCAAAGGGGAGGTGAAGGAATCCGAATGAGCCATGGATTTTGGGTCAGTATGGAGCAAGACCTGCAGGGTAAAGATGGTGGTGATAGGGGAAATCATGCACATGGTCTTCACCTCACCAGATTGGAAAATAGGGGGAGAAGGAGAAAAGTGTGATTCAAGGAAGAAAAAGGAGGAAGAGGAGGGGAGGGGAGGAGGGGCAGACCACCTCCCCCCCCCAGATGTGGCGCTAAAGGAGTGGGGGAGTTTTTTTTTCTTCTTTTTTTTCTATGCTAGGGTCAAAGAGAGAGATGCCCAACCATTTGAAGAATTAAATTTGACTCAAAATTGAAACTCATACCGTAAACTTGGAAAACTATTATATGCTAGTACTTAGATGTTGTTATCCTTTATGAAATAACTTATCTACGTCTATTTGGAAAACTATTTTATCTAAGCTTAAAATCCCAACATATTTCGGAATTCAGAATTTTTTAGAATCTCTAGATACATGCTAATTCCAATCCAATTCTTATTAGAATTTTAGAATTTCAGAACTTTTGAATGTCAAAATTGATTTGGACTTGCCAAAATTGGAATTTTTTAGAACGGAATCGGTCGAAATCGGATGTTCCAATCCAACTTGCACCCCTAATCATTCCCTTTAACCCCTAAAATCTCGATCAATAAAAAAATCTTTAAAATTTTGACAAAAAAGTATATTATCAACAGTTACTTTAAGGGCTAGTTTGGCATTGTTGTGCTTTTAAAAAAAACTGCTTCTGCTGTGCTGCAAAAATAATCGGCTGTGAAAAAAATCAGTTAGGCGTTTGGTAAACTATATTTGAAAAATTGTTGTGAGTAATCAAAGTGTTTGGTAAACTTTTATACAGAAGCACTTTGAGTATGTATAATGACCAAAAAAGTCACAAGATATAAAAATTAGTTGAAAATGAGACAAATGTTAATAAAAAAACTTAATAATAAATTGGATATAATATTTTTTAAAAATTTAAAATAGTCTTAAAACACAAAAACGTCTCTACCCCCAAAAAAAAAAAAAAAAAAAAACCCTCTCAGCAACACAGCAACTCTTCCCATCTTTTCTTCGCAGCCCTTTCCCCATCACCACCACAAACTCTCACCCCCTCCCTCCTCTCCTCTCCTTCCCTGTTAGGAACCAATTCCCCTGTCGCAGACAATCACCAGGCCCCTCCAACAACCCCACCTGACCCGACCTCGATAACATATCACCACACCCAACCCCTTCCCTCACGCCAGTCCCACAGAACAAACCTCACCCAACCACCACCTCTCTCTCTCTCTCGATCTCTCCACCCAACCCTCCACCGTCTCTCTACTTGAACCCCCACGCCGGCCAAATCCACCAAGCCTTACCCACTGCCCAGATCCACCAAGCCATACCCATTGCCCAAATACAAATCTTAGGGTTTTTTACTCTATTTTTATTCAATTTATTGAAATTTACGAATCAACACATGAAATTCAATTTAATTCAGATTGATTGCTGGTGAAATTGCAGCTGTTATTATCGCTAGCAATAACTAGCCCAACTTGCAGTGAGAAGAAGGAAGAAGAAGAGTGTGCTGGGTGTTGAGGGGAGACGAAACCCATTTTGGAATGGGAGGGATATGGGCTGTCATTTTGGAAAAGTAGTAAGGGTGTTGTGGGAAAAATGAAAATATCATTAAAAGGAACCGGGTGTTTTTTTTAAAAGCAGCTTTGAGAAGCTGGTTCCAACCTACTTTGAAAAACTGCTTTAAATGACCTGAGATTTTAATATAAGTTGACTTTATTTCTTTCACCAAACACTTTCAGTTGCAAAAATTATTTTTAAAGCAACTTATTTTTTAAGCACCGCACTCCCAAACGCCACCTAAATGGGGTAAAACAGTGTGGCTGAGGGCTTCTCTCACCTCTTTTTCCCTTTTTTTTTTTGTTTTTTTTTTTTTTTTCCGGTCTTTGTTTTTGGACCAAAATGCCCCTCAACAAAGTAACAATAGTTACTTTAAATTGAAAACAATAAGGGTAAAACTGATCAAATTGAAATCACAAGAACTTTAGTAATAAAAGTGATAAACCACATAAATCAAAAGTGGCTTTTTGCCTTATATTTATCAATAGTAAGTTTCTTCAAGGTTAATTATACTAATTAAACATTGTAAGCTAGATTAGCATATCATTAAGAGTGTTGTCTATAAGTTACTTGAGAACCATAGCTGCCGCGCGCCATGACCAAATGGTCTTCTTAGTCATGCTTGCACCACATAAGCTGCAAATCACAAAAAATGAAAAGTTTTTAACAGCAGCAAAATCAAGAATTACGCAAGCTAAGCAGCCGGGACTGAATTTTAAAGTCAAACTAAATTCGCCGTCGTAAATTGTTAAACTACGAATCTGAACCGTTAATTAAGTTAATAGGCATAATAAAATGCAGATGACATACGTACCTCCGCACTTGTAACCCTTAGGACGTCCAGCAATTTTGCAGCGTTTAGGAATGGTGACGGCAACTACGGGGTTGATCCCAAGGCTCTTGGCTTCTTTAGAAAGGATGATGGCACAAAGGCAACTTGTGCGGACCTTCTGCATCAGACCACAGCACTTGGGAGGAACCTCCACGTTCTTATCCTGTCCGGAGGCTGCACAAGATGCTAGCTTGTAGATCAGCACCTCCGGGTCCAGCTGCCCGCACTCCCCAGCCCCCTCCACCCCTCCCCAATTATTGCCTACAATTGCAAACAAACCCACCATCCACACGTACCTCAATATTAAGCCTCCTCCCATTTTTTTTCTTTCTACAATTCTTCTGCTAATGCATGACTTGAATATAGCAAATTATTCAATGAAAGTTCAATTGACTGAAATGGAGACCATTAAGTCGTCCACTACACACCACAACAATAAATTATATCTTACATTAATTTTTTCAAACATGTCCACTAGAATACAAGTTTAAGCACTTTAAGGCTAGGTAGTAGGTATACTATTATCTCCACTTGAATGTTGGATTTAGATGACGGCAAATTTGCAAATCAAGACCTTTTTCCACCCGTCCAGTACACGTTTTTTTTACTTGCTTAGTATTAACTTCTGCTTTAAGTTAATTAAACAGCCAATAATCATAGGCACCCTTTGATACGTATAGGTTTACTAGTTAGCTACGTCTATTGTAAGCATGACTAAGAAATTGCCTTTCTCTTGAATATCATGTGACTTTCTATATATTTATTTTGCTGGAAGTTAAGATATATAATTTAAATTAAAATGCGACGTGTTACAGAAATTGCCTTTGAATTCAAAGTCTCCCGACAATCTCCTATATATATCAGTACTATTGTTGGAGTTACTTGATTGATTGGAATTGAAAGTGACTGTTGTGCTTAGTAGTTGACTGCATTGGAATAATCAGTTGACCCAGTATTGGAATACTGTTGCTATTGGAACTATGGTTATGTTTAGAGACACATTTCAAGTGTTGAGAAGGATAGTAAAAGTACACATTGGATTAAAATGATGAACGAAAATGAACTTGGTTATGCATATATATTATATTAATATAACATTACCTAGAGCAGAAGTATTAAAACGACACTACTTTTATTTAATAGTGAGCATTAGCTTTCTTCAAGTTTCATAGCTGGCGGCACCATCACTAATGCTCTTCCCATGCTGGCACCGAATGTCCTGCAAAACACCAAAATCAAAAGTTTTAAGAGCATCAAAATAACAATTAACAATTATGTGTGTAATAGAAAATTAACAATCACACGGAGCTAAGCCGAAAATTCACACTCTGACAACATAATTACTGACTACAAACATTACCTTATTCACGAGACATACAACTAATTAAAAAAATTAGCTAGACAAGTTAATTAATAGTTTGTGAGATCACAAACCTCCGCACTTGTAATCTTTAGAATGCTTAGCCTTAATTTTGCAACGTTTAGGGATGGTGACTGCAACTTCAGGCTTGATCCCAAGGCTCTTAGATTCTTTAGAGAGCAGAAGGGCACAGAGGCAGCTTGTGTGCACCTTCTTCACCACATCACAGCACTTATGAGAAACCTTCACGTCCTTATCTTTTGCTGCTTCTGCACAAGGAGCTAGCTTCTCTCCCAGAACCTCCGGCTTCAGCTTCCCACAATTTCCAGCCCCATCTGCCCCCTATTTTGTTGTTTTGTCAACCTCATCGGCAAACCCCCAAACATTGCTTGCAGATACAAACAATATTGCTAGGATGCACACGTATTTTAATACTGCAGTTTTCATCTCTACTTGAAATGTGTTAACTGCACAAGTGTACTTTGGTTTGAGCTTAATTTATAGCAAAAGTAACAAGCAGGCTGAAAATTATAAGGTAATTAATAATTTGATTATATCTCTGATTAACTTTCAAATATACCTATATTAATAATTGATTACGACACCCAAAGTTCTCCTAAAGTTGAGAGTGAGGCTGATTCAAAACTGATCATTGTCCCCAACTTAACCACTTGTTAAGCAAATGTGGGACTCGTGTATTCTTCAACACTCCTCATCACTTGAGACCACATTTTAGTGGACCATAAGTGCAACCAATTCCACATCGATCACCCTTTTTTTCTTTTTCTTTTTCATTTGGGGTTTGTTTGATTTTGGTTCAATTTGGGGGGTTTTTTGTTTGATTTGAGTTTAATCGGGCTTGATCAACTGACTTGCTATGATACCATGTGTTAAGATTTCAGAGGGACGGATCCTTGGCCCACCACTAGCAAAATCGATATACAAAATGCCTCATGTTATTAGGAGTAAAACCATTTATTATATGAACTTTCTTAATAGGAACTCGTGTGTTCTTTCAACACTAATGACATATGAACTTAGATATTAATTTATTGCCTTCCAATCAGCTGACTGACAGTATACTTGATGTTAAGAAGTTTCACAGTGCTTTTGGATTACTCTGTTTTGGAACCATATCAATAAGACTTTGGCCTTACAGAATGCAAATAATCAATTAAACACCAACAAATTTGTACATATCAATAAGTTACTTAACCCAATATCAAACTGAACTACATATAATATGTGTGTGTGTAACATAGATGAACAATCAGCTCAGGCTCTTCGGTCTTCAAACCATTGTATAAGCTGCAACCCAGAAACCAGAATTACATTAGAAGCAGTCAAAATTAGTATGCTAATTAATTAGAAGCTGAGATTGCAATGTGAATTATATCACTGACCTCCACACTTGTAACCCTTTACACGGTTTGGAATGTTGCAACGTTGGGCTATGGTGAGAGCAATTTCTGGGGTGGCTCCACTTTGCTGGGCATTTTGAGAAAGAGCAATGGCACAAAGACATCTCGGATTTCTGATCATATTTCTCAACTGCGCGCAGCACTTGATCGAAACCTTCACGTTCTTGTTCTTTGATGCAGCTATGCATGGATCCAGCTTCCAGCCTGCCCTCTCAGTTGTGATTTTGCCACATTCCCCTACCCCATAAGCACTTCCACCAAACGCAGCAATGGTTGTTAGAAGAAAGGCCAGAAAGCAGAAGCTCTTAATTGGACCCTTCATTTTTTGCAATGTGATAGTCAATGGCTTCCAATTTCCCAACTTGGTGTTGGTGGGTTTTTTATACTCAAAGTGGCAGCTTGATCAAATGGAGCTTCTGTTTTCGGGTCAAAGATCAAATTGAAACTCATCCCACAAGACACGGCATGGATGCAGGTAGAAATTAGACTAAGGAGATCACATTATTCTCTTGGTTTATTGCAGGCTTTGGAGTGCAGCACCTACTCACTCCTTGGGCATTGCCTGGCCTCTCACTCAGGCCAATGAGAGGGGGTTAGTGAGTGTTCAATGACCGCACTTTGTTACCTAGCTCCTTAACCTTAAGAGGGGCCAAGGAACTTTTTTATCAGCTTACAAATGAATGGATATTTAACTTTATCATTTTCGGACAAATGAATTGACATTCCAAAAATACGCTATTTTTCCTTTAGTTTTTTGGGGTGATATATATGGCCTACGAACTGAGCCCGCCATCTTCGTTTCTTTTGAAATTAAAATGGCCCTGCCATCTTCATTTTTAGTCATAGATGCATTTCTTTTATAGTCCAATGTTCCTTTTATCCGCTTTCCCATCTTTTCTTTCCTTTTGGTTACCAATATTAGCAGCTACGGTTGGCCGCAACAATGGCAACATGAAGTGAAATTTTTTGCAAAGATATTTAAACAGAAACATTTTATTTATTATTCAGGTGTCTAGATCAGGATGTCATAGTAAAAAGCTAGATGAACTAGTTACAGAGATACAATCTCCAGCACTCCTTGACAGTCCTTGTAGCTGGCACCATAAGTGACTTCATGATCTTCAGGGTAATGTATATGCTGAAAAACAGAATAGCTAGTGTTAATAAATTGCAAATGAATATGGAAGAAGCATTCAGTAACAATTGGTTTGATAAACAAATTGTTAGGGATATGTCAACAAACCTCCACACTTGAAACCCACAGGACGATCCACAATGTTACATCGTTTCGGAATGGTAAGAGCTATTTCTGGTTTGATTCCTGCACTCTTAGCAGTATTAGAAAGCATCACAGCACAGAGGCAGCTTGGGTTCTGGCCTATCCTTTTTACCTGACTGCAGCACTTATCAGAAACTGCAGCATTTTCATCTTGTGCTGCTGCTGCACAGGGAGCCAGTTTCCAAGCCTCTCTGTCGGGGCTAGATTTTCCACACTCGCCAGCCCCGTAAGCCCCATTGAATTGATTGATGCCCAGAATCACAACAAACGCTAGAAGGCACATATACTTCATTGTAGATTCCATTTCTTCAATGCAGTGCAGAATCACTTCTCAACTTCCTGCTTTATATACTACACCAAGCAGCTCAAAAGGTACTTAGTTACCTACAAATGAAACCCAAAAGACATAGTGGAGGTAGCACTGGGAAGGAGGGATTCAATTTGTTTATTGCAGCACCTACTCCTTCAGAAATGGTTTAGGGCTACCTGGCAACTTTAAGCCAATAAAAATTACTGCCCCTAGCTTAAGTGCTTGCCACCATTCCTATACTTTTGTCATTTCTCCACAGCGGCATGCTACCTCAATCATGTTTCTGTAGAGTCTAGGTTCAGTTCCCTTTTGTAACTAAGCAAATCTTGTTTCTCTAAACCCCTTATAATCTCCCACCCAAAACATCGCATTTAAGTATTAAACCACCCGATCACAATGACCAGCTAAACAAAAAGCACCAAGCAGTTAATATTGCTCTATGATGCTCTATGATGATAGCCTGATGCATATAGCATCAGCAATCCATACAGAACAAAAAGAATAATTGCTACATGAACAATTTCATTAGAATATCAGCACTCTCTACCCACTTGTACTACCACTCATCCATAAATTTCATCTCACCAAATCTGTGGAGCATTAATTTGATTTCCCAATCCACCAAAGATTGTTTTTTTTCCTGGGTTCAATTATCACACACCACTATACCATTACCACTAGGAGAACAAAACAAAAAAAAACAAAAAAAGCAAAGAAGCAAGCTTTATGATGCTTTCAATTGAACAACTACTTCAATTTCAAGACATACAAACCATGCATTAAAATTCTGCAAAATCAGAAGGAATTATACAAAAGCTCTAGCGCGTAAAAGCGTACAAAACGATACAAACATAGATGAGGAGCGCAACGGGGACGAAGATGACAAGCGGGATCACGGCGGCCAAAGTGTGGAAGCTCCCGCAACCCAAAGTCCCGAGCTTGATCTGCACCACGTTCATGAGAGCCAGCATCAGGAACACGCAACCGCAAACCGAACCCGCACCTGAGACGAGCATCCCGACCCGGAGGGCGGAGCTGTTGACCCGGGCGAGGTGCTCGGCCGGGTGGTAGGACGGGGTTCGGGTGATCCGGATGGCCTGCTTGAGGGCGACGGCGACGAGGCTGGAGAAGAGGAAGGAGCTGAAGGAGTACACGTGGAAGGCCACGAGGTCCTCCGCGATGCGGGGCCCGGCGCGGCAGGTGGTGGGGTCGTTTACCTCAATCAGGGTGTTGTTCGGGTCGTTGGGGTCCCAGGTCAGGCCGATGAAGACGGCCAAGGTGAAGAGGGAGTTCACGTTCACGATGCCGTCTAGGGCCACTATGTGGACGCTGGTACCGCTGCGGGAGGGCATTTTGGGGATTTCGAAAAGTATCTCACTGACTAGCAGGTAAAGTTACAAACTTGAGAAGTGGTTGTGCAGACAAGAAGCAGCAGCCGAGTCTGCTTTCTTTCTTCTTTCTTCTTTCTTTCTTTATTATTATTTTTTTCTCTTTCGTCTAAAAACTGAAAAGAAAAGGAAGCTTCCGTTGGTGAAACGACGGAAAGTTGGACGTCTTATTTGTAACAGTGCACGTTACATACACGTGTCACGACTTTAATGAGTTTCTAGTTTAACGGAGTTTAGCGAGAGAGTTAAAAAAAAATGGCGCCGTTGCCGGGGATCGAACCCGGGTCACCCGCGTGACAGGCGGGAATACTTACCACTATACTACAACGACCTTGTTGATCTATTTTACCATCTTGTGTTTTTAGTTTAATGGAGTTTAGCGAGAGAGTTTAAAAAAAAAAAATGGCGCCGTTGCCGGGGATCGAACCCGGGTCACCCGCGTGACAGGCGGGAATACTTACCACTATACTACAACGACCCTGTTGATCTATTTTACCATCTTGTTTTAAATAAACACTAACTGTATGGCTTTGAAACGCTCTGCTCAAATCTTTTATTCGAAAATTGCATCCAAAAGTGATTTTTATTGTTGATGATAAACTTGTGAATTTTCTTTATATAAGACAATATATAGGTTGAGTTCAAAAGTTTTAATCTTTGAAGGAGTTTCTTCTGTTTTTGTTTTGTTTTGACAACTTGTTCACTTTATTTAAACAACTACTCTGTTTGGCACCCTGTTTGCTTAGAGTGCTTGTGGTTCCATTCTCCATTGAAGTCAATTTTGAAATTCTTTAGTATGAGCAATATAAATTACAAAGAGAGAAATAAGTAAGTCATTAATTTAAACAAGCAATCTCATGTCTATATTCTTTCTGCAGAAGTTTCAACAAGCAATCTAATCTCTCTATTCTCTCTCTCCTTTTAGCTACAATATTTTAAATGCAAACAACATGCAAACCAGGAACTTTAACAAATAGATTAAACTCCCCTAACTCATAAGCGTCAATACTTAGTTACACCAAGAGGTTCTCTATCTTAAAACTTGCACAGCTCTCTAACTGTATCATTTCTTTCCACTTTTTTTCCTCCAGAACTTCAAGAGACGACCATAAGTTAAGAGGCAAAACCTCAGCGGTCAACTTGATGTGATTTTCTCCCATTTTGGTGTGATGAGTCCTTCTGACGATCCAAATTTTCTGTGCCTTGTAGGTTTGGTATCGAAACAGACCCTTCCATTGTGTTGCTGCAGATTCTTGCTTTTGTTTCAACGCCAAGATAATTTGTCAAGACTCTTCTCACTCCCAAGCCACGACGGGGAGGCTTGTCCCTGTTGTTACTAGTGTGGAGAAAAGGAGTCCTTTCTCCCCTTGCAGGGCTAATTAAAGGTACAGGTGAAAAGTTAGCAGAAGCTCTTTTCTGAGGAGTGCTTGAGGGAGGCACCGAATACTGGACTGGAACCTTCTTGCGAGTAATTACACTGACTGTAGCCACTGATGACAGTCTATCAGTCTGTTTAGCCAAGTCATCCACATATAGTAAATCATCGATGCGAGCCACAATGTTAAATGCCAGGCTCTCCAGAACTCTTGAATAGCTTTCAAGAATGGATTTCCCAACATCCTGAAAAGTATGAAAACAAGTTCTATTGTTATAACAAACATGATGTAAGGAAAACAAGAGTGGAGGAAAGGGTTTCTTGAAAGAAGTAAAATTTAACCTTGTTGCACTGAATCTTGCTCGTGTCCAAGATAGTTTGGGTAAGACAAGGAAACCGCTGCTTCAAGGAAAGCAGGAGGCTTTCAGCTCTTTCTGCCAGCAGTTCTCTCTTATCCACATCAATCACTAGGTCCTTGACCATCTCCCATGATGACTTTGTAGTGGAGCGGTTTGGATTAGGTGGAGGCTTTGAGTGAGCTCTTCGACGCCAGACAAATATTGAGGCTTCAACACGGTTTGCAATCTCTAGAGCAACATGTTCGCTGGACAGGTCAAGGCAATCAAGCAGAAACTCCGGGGAGAATTTATCTGATGTAATATACCGGTAAATTATGTCCCCAAGACAGGCCCTCCCATTCTGATTACAAATCATGAAGAGTTCAATGTAAGATCATCCTTTCATGCTCATCAATTCAAGGGTTCACAAAACATCATGATCAATGTCTATCAACTATTATCTTAGAGTGGTGACAGGCAGCACATTTTAACTCCTAGATTCATATGTGTATGTCAGCCCTAGAGTTATTAAGCATAATCTTGTAATATAAAGCAAGATTAAGAAATAAAGTTTTAGCAATTCAAATATACTATAACCGTGTAACTTCTGCTTCACTTAAAAGTATAATCCAATGTTGGTTTGCAAACCTTTGGGAGAGTTTCCATGTACGACTCTGGAACTTCCATTTCTGCTAGAGTAATGCTGTTGATAGCCATAGCAGCTTTTAGTATTTGATTTGTGCATTCCCGTGTGTGATGCAACTGCTTTCTTGAAATTTCACTGAGACCATCGGCTGCCACACGAGGTACAGGTAGCCACCACTTCTCCTCTTGCCGTTGGAGTGTTTTGCGGAAAGAGGCTGAGCCATCTGCTTCTGGGGCTATAACTCCTTGATCGACATACCAGAACTCTGTATTGGTGAAACTATCTAATATGTCCTACATTAGAAAAGAAAAAAAAAAGGTTCCTTGAACTCATAATGACTTCCAAAAATGAAAACAGTATATTATGAAACAATCAAGGTTAGAACTCACAAGAAGCATATTGTCTAGCTTACGCAGTGCTGGCAGATTCATAAAAAGATCTGATCTGGGCCTGCAAGTCATGACCTACAGAATGCACCAACAGTAAGAAACAAGAAGCATTAGATTGGTTGTTTATGTTTTTGCCACCGGTTTTCCATTCGAGATTTTGCACATTTGTTTACCAAGTCATAATGAAATGGGGATACGAGAAAGTTTGGTAATTGAATTTGAACGAAGACCAAAGGCAGAATTATTCTTAGGGCTTAGTGATGTGAAACATCAAAGCTTCAAATTATTAATTTTAATTTTGCTGTCTTCCTAACAAACAGGAAATATCTTTGATGTTTTATAATCACAATTCTGAGCATAATTAATACTGTAGGAAGGATTACCTCTAGCTTTTTTCCATCAGGAAATGTTTGCCAAGAGGGTATCAATTCGACAATATGATCACTAACACAAATTAGCCATTCCATCTCTCTTCTCCACATTGATTTCTTTTCAGCAGGCAAGGGTTCCAATCTCCACAGTTGCCCAAAAATGGAAGCTTCATGTCGTATAAAATTTGAATTAATTGAAAAACCAGAAGAAAAAAAAATCGCAATATGAAGTAATTGAACCCTACTGTGCTATAAACCGATTCCAGGGACTGATAGGATGAACATACCACAAAGATTGGTAATGGCATTTGAAATAGCCATCGCTGTGCAAACCCCTTTACCAGACCCTGACATGTCTTCCCCAAGCAACAATTTTGAAAATCTCTCTCTCATCATATCCATCTCTGTTTGAATTTTCAACAACGCAGAAGGATTACAAAAAGGAAAAATAAGCATGATAAGTCACATGGGATTCTAATAACCTTTTATTTGGTTGCTAGTAATATAAAGGAAAAAGCTTTAAACTTTTTGCAATTTGTCTTTAAAGAAGTTGTATTAAGCTAAAGAAAAGAGGTGGGGTTGAAAACATAGTAAAGTTTCAAATTTTTGAATGTTGACCTTCTGTTTCAAAAAAAATTACCACTCTTGGCAACCAAGTGAAGCACAAATTGCAGAAAAATAAATCTAACCTGCAATTTTCGAAGCCAAATCCTTAAACTTCGAATCATCAGCATGGGCTTTTTGTTCTGCTTCACCCACATCAGCAGCAACAGAATTTTTGCACAGTTCAGCATTTCTTATAGGCCAGCCCAACAGAGGCGGTGAAGAAGGCCCTTTTCTTTTCTCTTCCTCAGTGGAAGTCTCAGAGCTCGATCTACTCGAACTGCTCTCCCTGGACTCACCACTTGAATCGGTGAGTGACTCACTTCCAGCCCCATTATCAGCCAAAGACTTGACGAACCCAGTTCTTTTTTTCTGTAAATTCTCCCTTTTCTTGACCAAAGCTTCCATCTTTTCAACTTCTGAAAATGCTTGAGCTGCACAAGGAAAGCAAATAAATTGAGCCAGTGTTCAGCTAGCTCAGCTGCTTTAGTTATGAACTTGATCCTCCAAGTTGTTCCAGCATAGATTTAGACTTTTGAGCTATACAATTGAAGCTTACAAAAGAATTGCGAGATGGGTTTTGAATTTTATGGAGGATTTATTCAGGAACTGAAGTGGTCATGATTGCTAGCCACAGAGTAACAGTAACAGAGGTTGCAATGGAACCACTCAAGCTGCAAGGAGGGGATATGGGGTCTCTTTCTCTTTATTCTCCTCTCCTTTCTAAATTTGATTTGAGTTTGAAGTTCATGACTCATGAGGGTAACTGCCAATTGTCACATGCCATACCAACGTCTCTTTTCTTCCATCCTTCTCTCTCTTTCTCTTTCACTCTCTGAGTACAGAATACGTTCAAAAAATATTATTAAAATATAGGACCATGTAGATGAGAGCGTACGGATTTGTGAATTTGAAATTACAAACTCACCCTCTGTCCTATGCATGGTCTTTTTATATAGCTTTAGTATTGAGATCATGTGCATTGTTTTCATAATTTTCTTATAAAAAAGGAAATGGAAAAATGAAGATCATAACTTCATAACGCAACATGAAATTAAATGGAACAGGTGGGTTAGGTCAAGATTGAAATTTGATTATCTTAATTAAATGCCTGGTTTTGCATTTGTCCTTCCAGCCCATCAAATCAACCAGTGGGGTTTAACAGTGAGTGCAGGAAGTCTGTTACTTTTGCCTACAAAAAGACCAGACCTAACATGGCCCAACAGGTATCTTTTAATCTCTGGTTTTTTTTTCTTCATTTGCATACTAGTATGGGTAGGGTACCAGGTGACCAACCCACATAATCACATAGCAATGTTCAATTAATGGTGACCCAGATTGATGAGATAGGCCAGCACCATGGACTGCCCAAAACGCAAATATAATTGCTATATTTATATTAATCAGTAAAGTTTATGAATTTCTTTAATGGCTAGAAATCATAATGCTCATGGTTACTACCTTTTATGAACACTATGAACAAATATTGTGTAATAATTAGGTGATGGAAGGTGATTTGGTAATTTAGCATCATCGAAATTTGAATAGGTAGCCGTTTTAGGGTGGGGAGGGTAGGTCGTGTAGGACGAATGGTCCATCAGCTGTTGCGAAAAGCACCTCGTAGAATATGACTAAATCTCTCTCCCTAATAATATTACTCTATTCACCTTCAAAACCTTCTTTTTGGACTTTACGCTTGAATTTTAGTAAAAAGTGAAAACCCCACAGTTAATTTAGCTGCAAAATTCATCTTTGTGTTTGAGAAAAGTTGGCCCATCTTCTTACAGAAAAGTTAAATACAATATAAATTGTTCAAAAGAGTCAGGACGAGGCTTTCATGTTCTTATTAAAACTCTTTAAGTTATATTTATATTTTGAATTCCAACTTCCAACTTCCAACAGAAAAGGAAAAAAAATAAGGTGGTGGTGAGAGGGCCTCCTCAGGGCAAAAAAGACCCACAAGTGTTTATGAAGTATGACGATTGCATAGTGGAGCACAGCAGGAGGAGCAAAGCCAAAAAGCATGTGGCATGCATTGTGTATATAGCCGTTTGTGACGGCGAAAGCAACAAGCTAAAATTTTTGACTTTTGGTTTTATTTTATGTGGTACTGGTTGCTTTTCCACAGTTGCTGCATTTTCTTTGCGCATTCATTTCCCTCCTTGTTCATTCAACGTTGAGTGTTGACATTAACATAATAACAGTTTCAAATTTGAAAACTAACTTCTGAGACAACAGAAAGAAAGAAAAAACATCTAAAACTATAGAATCAGAGGGAGGAGGGAGGGGGGCTGAGCTTATCTAATTTCACAAAGCTATCACTAAATCTGAGACGCTTAGTTTGCTATGAGGGCCAATGTTCATGTGCAAAAGAGATGAGGCTTTTCTTTTCTTTTTTCTTCTTTTGGGCCATAACATTCAAAACACTTTAAATTTGAATAGGCCTGCAAGTGGCAGCCTTTGCAGGCTGGGGAAGTTAGGAGCCTATCTCATTTATGTACATTGGACTCCTCTGGCGGTTTGAATGAATAGCATGTACTTACAAAATAAGAAAAACCAGAACAAATACTTTTGGCGTCTCCGCTGCACTCACGGGTGTCAATCAGTTTTTTTTAATTATATATATTTTTCGGTCTTTTATCTATGTATTTTTTGTTAAAAAAAATTGTCAGACATGGACTTTTATTTATTTTTGGTTTTTTTATTATTATTTACATTTAATAAGCTATTATTTTATGTATTTTTTGTTTTTCAGAACATTTCTCATTGAGATGGGTAATAACATACTAAACTCACACGCACCACACGGATGTTAGGACTCGAACTTAAGTACTTTCCTGGATGAACAATTGCCCTAACAAATTATAAGAGTTGTGTTAGGAAACTTTCTATTAATTAGGACAATTTTGATGTATTTATGTAAAATCACACTAGGCAATGTCGTCCCCTTCGTCTTATAGCCCATCAGCTTGAGTAGAAAATAAAGATCATTGGGCCTTCTTCATCTTCTCTCTTCCACAGTCCTACTTGTCCACTTGCCACCAAACCCAATATCCGTTAGCCCAAAATGGAATTTTAATTTTTCTAGAAACAATGAAAAATAAAACCAGAATTTCTTCTTTCGATCAAACAAAACCAAAATATATTTAACAACTCCAAAAAAGATTAAAAAAAACAGGAGATAGAGAATTTAGAATCTGAATATTTCCAGGCTGGATCCAATCGGACAGGGACAGAAGCCAGACAAGGAATCCGAAGTGCTGATCGCGTCTTTCTCCTTCTTTCTGTTTCTTTTCCGCAAAGGTTTTGTCTTTTTTTTATCATTTGCTGTACAATTTATTATTCATAGAAATGATTGGATTTTGATCTGATGAAGCTGTAGCTGAATTAGTTCACCTACCAGCAGCGCCTTCATTTTGATATCTTGGATTGCAAAATATTGAGCTTTGATGTCTTGTTTTGATGAATTATTCAGCTCTATTATTGTTGATGCTATTCATTTCCTCGTTATCTTATTCAATTGGTTGATTTAGATGTAAAAGTTGAGCTCTTTGCTCAATTTTTCGACCGTTTTGATTGTGGAAATTCAATCGATTTCGTGTAGGTTTTCAGTTTTATAACTTATATTTGATGATTTCTTATCTAACTCGTCTGAGTGTGTAAAGATACGTTCTTGTGAACCTCCTTTAGCTTCATTTTAATATCAGAAACCCTGAGTTCCCCCTTTGAATGATGTGTATCAGCTTCACCTTTGGGTTTTAATTGAATAGTTTATTGTAAAAAAAAGGTTTCAGAGCCAAAAATTTATGTATGCTGACGACCCAATATTGGTTCATGGATGTCCAAACTCAGCTTGATTCTGTCTCAGATTCGCAATTGTATTAGAACTAAATAGTCTTACTGAAGCTCTCAAATCATAGTCGTTCCCTGGAAATAGTAAATGCACATTGTTTGATTACGACATGTTTTTCACAGTTGGAGAAATTGATCTCTCTTTTCTTTTTGTTGTTTAGTCCAGAAACCTGATGTTTTTGTATGTTCAAACTGGAACAGGTTGCAGAGATATATACCCTTTAAATAATTTGGGGGAACTGCATTACAGGGCTACCGAGTGAAATACCGCTTTGAGTATTTAAATGTCTGAGCATTAGTGTGGTGGTGAGAAACCATAGCTGAATTGGTCATTCATGTGGCCTTCATGTTTACTGTTCAATAATATTATTAAGGCGGAAGATGAAGAAGAATCAGATGGAGAACATTCAAGTTTAGTTGAATCATACCCATGTGGGCAGTCATCGAGTAATGGTAAATGCCATGTTGCTGCCTTGCCATGTTCACACTTTGTTGAAGTGAGTGCATTGCCATTCTGTCCCTACCTTTCTTATTTATAACTTGTTCATTCTGGACTCTGATACCAATGGTTTCGAATTCAAATACTCATTAAAGTGTGGTGTTAGTTTTAATTTGTTTACGTGTCTTGGTGCTTATAGGTCCCACACATTAATCAGCTAGATTCTTGGGATTGCGGCCTCGCCTGCCTTGTGATGGTTTTTCGGACTGTTGGCATAGACAGCTGCGATATTCAGACATTGGCAGAACTATGTTGCACTACTAGGTGCTCCCTTCTTTATAGAGTCAGAACTTCAATTCCTTCTCTGATAGTCTGTTATATACGTTCCTTTGAGTATTGCTCGTAAGAATTTGATCGATGATTATAGGATTCTGACTTTTGAGATTGGCAAAGATATAAAGTGTAGACGAATGAAAGCCCTTCCTTGAGTCTCGACCTAGTGTTTAAAATGCTAGATTCTTATGTGTATTACTAGATTAATTTATTCTTTCCTAAAAGATCTTATTTGCATATGGGCATGCTGTAGGCTATAGCTTATGCATTGTCTTGCAGAAATGAGGTAACAAGCAATACTTGTCCTCTTTTATTCAATTTTCAAACAACAGATGACTGTATGTTCCCCCCTTGTATTGTTCATACAAATAAATATTTGTTGTGAAGTTGGAATAGGTATGGAGTATCATAAGAATGCTTGATACCTTCTTGTTGCTAAAAGTTGCAGGTAGATTCCTACTTGATACATCAGTCACATATTCAATATAAGCTTATATGATATATCTGCATGCTAACATATTGTTTGCAGCATTTGGACCGTTGATCTAGCATATTTATTACAGAAGTTCTCTATCAGTTTTTCCTACTACACGGTGACATTTGGAGCAAACCCAAATTATTCTGGCGAGACATTTTACAAGGTGATTTTCTTTTCTGCATTTAAAATAACGAAGTATTTAAATGACAGTATTTCTTGCTGGTGTGTGTGAACTAGATCATATTGGCTGTTTTCAAGTTCCAGAATGCACTTCTTAGCTTAATTGTCTATTAATTATATATGCATATATCATATGACTTGAGGACCCAAACTGCAAAAGCCAGATCTTTAGCTGTCACGATTTCCTGGTATTAGCTGAAATTTTAATCTTTAGCAATGGGTGCCACCTATTTATGGGTGATTTGCAAATGCTACTTATTGTGTTTGGTATGTAAAATAAATGAGAATTTGGACATTTCATTTTATTTATCCAAAGAAAATGTTTTGGATATAAAGGTTGTTGTTTCACATGAACTTGTCATGTTGTTTCACTTTTCTTCTTTCATATACTTGTTCACACATTGATACACAAAGTTTCGGTTCATTTATTCTGCAGGAGCAATTACCTAATGATCTGGCGCGAGTGGATACACTATTTCAAAAAGCACGGGAAGCTGGAGTTAGTATACAGGTATAATTGTTAGCCGCAAAAAGCTAACATATAGACCATAATTTCAGCTCTTGTTGATCTCTTCCCAAATCAAGAGTTGGACATCCTTTTTATTCGTAATTTTCATGTTCCAATAAACCTTTTTTTCTTCACAGTGCAGGTCAATCAGTCGAGAGGAAATTTGTTTCTTGATTTTGTGTGGGAAATACATTGCCATTGTATTGGTTGATCAGTATAAATTGAGGTTCAAATTTCTTGTACTCTCTTCTTTCTTTTTTTTCTCCTTGATTGGAATGTATGAGATACATGTTAAAAATCGAAGTTCTGGGCTAATGTTAAATATTTCTGTCAAAATTGTGTCACAGTCGGTCTTGTTCAGACGATGTATTTGTCTCAGACTTTTATGGAAGCAACTCTGGTTACACAGGTAGGACTGTCACGTTTGATTACACTGGTTCTGTTAGAATCTGAATAAAACTTCTTTCTCTGCACAATGTTGAGACTGACATGATTGTGCCTTTTGTTTGTGACAATATAAAGAAGGTGCTTCAGGGTTGTGATTTCTTTTTATTTTCAACTTTATTGGGGGAGATGGATAGATCTGCTGTACATGTATAACTTGGGCAAAAGAAAGAAAAAGTGGACATAAATACTTTTATAGAATCATAATTAAACTTAAAGAAGTGCTCTTTGCTGGGATGAAAGATCCTCTTTATGCATCCCATGATTAATCATTCTTGCTTCCAACCACTTTTTAAAGAAGTTTGCATGTTTAGATGAATTAATTGCTGGATAGTTTATTGTTTTTGTTAGGTCACTATGTCATCATATGTGGGTATGACTCTGCTACAGATGAGTTTGAGATTAGAGATCCGGCCTGTTCAAGGTATCTTCATTGCAACTCTTTTGTCTTTTTGGGGGGCCAGGGTGTGGGTAAGAAGAAGAAAAGCTGTAATGTTATCTTCTATTCATGCGTTTGGGCCATCCTCATTCATGTTGAAATTTCTGATGGAGTATAAATCATGATGATAGACCTATCAATTTGGTGATTATCTGACTCCAAAAACTTATTGAAATTTGTGGGATATTATGCCGTTAAGAACATGCCATGCTAACAAATATCTTCCAGTAAGAGAGGAGTCAAAAGTAGAAACTTCCTTATGTTTGTCAAACTCTTAGAGAGGCTTCTTTAACGATCCAGCATTTGTGATTTTTAATGTCCAGCTACAAAAATTATGTTAATTCATGTAATAAGTTTACACTAAGTTCATCATAAGAATAGTTACGAAGATCTATGTACATAAGCCTGCAAATGTTACTCAGAAAGGCTGCATTATGCTTGAATATAATTGATAGTGCTGAAGAAGTCAATTAGTTTGGTTTTTCATGGGAGTAGTCGTTGATAAAAAAAATCTACTCGCACACGTCTGTGCTTACATGTGCATTCTTTTAGGCTGGGTGAACTTTTGAACTGAACTATTTGGGCTGTCAATTACTCTCATGTTTTATTGTGGTCCAAAGTTCTTTTAGCTTATACAAGTGTCCCTTTGAATAAACTGTGCAGGAAACATGAGCGGGTGTCATCAACATGCTTAGAAGAAGCCCGGAAATCGTTTGGCACTGATGAGGATCTTCTCTTGGTAATCCGAAATCAGCCTTGACCTTGTTGTGTCTCTCCCTTGTCATTTAAGTACATTGAGATTATTAAATCGCTAGGTTGTTGGCTCGAACATGGAGATGGGCACCTAACATTTGTAGGAAACCCATTACATCCATTTTAGTAATGAATCCATAATTCTTTCCATAATGCACTGGTGAAACCTTTTATGGTGAAGACTCTTTCCACCCGTTTACAGAGCCAATATCTGCTGATATCCTGAAAAGTCAACTCAGGAAGTTTTGTAGATCACAAGATTCATATAAAGAAACTTCTAATGAAAGCACTTATGCATGCACCCCAATAATGGCAAGATACTCTCAATCACTAATTTCGTATGGGATTTCCGTGCAGATATCTTTGAAGAGGAGTGGGAAGCAAAATAGCCCCTCAATTCAACGTTCTGCTCGTGACAATATCGATTGCCGTTGATATCTATTATTAGATCCCCTATATATTACAAGTTGATTCACGTATAGCATGTACTATAGAAAGGGGGGAAATTGTTGTCTGTTATTCATTGAAACTCTGTCAGTATTATTGAGCAGAGGATTTGGTTGTGCACTTAAAGATAACGTGCACACCACGTATACGCCCCGATTAATTGTATATCATGTAACATACATGTATGTATTTTCTATTTCGAGCCATCTCCAAACAGATTCTCAAGGCTCAATAAATGAAATTCACAGGACCCTTCCTGGTTTTCTGTCATCATTTTTTGATTTCAAGTTATAATTTTATAAAAGAAAAACGACCATAATGGACTGGATGCACTTGAAATTTTCAGACTCTACTTGTGTTGTAAGTCAACTGCTAATTCTCAAGCATGTTTCATTGGGTAAGTTTTTCTCGAGCTTTGAGGGGGGCAGCACTTGGCTTTAATACATGCATGCAACTCTGTATCCATCGTTTTCGTGTCAACTTCATCCTAGTTCTTCTGAGTTCATGCGCTCCTCGTCAGAATTGTAAATGTAGCCCTACAATTATTATTCAAGTTCAAGCATGCTTGAGCCATAAACTAGTTTCATGGGGACTTCGTGTGACCATGTATGTATATATGCTCCTGTGGTGTGGGCCTAAATGCATCATGCATGTTCTGGATAGATAATATGTGAAAGTGCCTGCCGACCTTGGAAGACACACACACACGCGCACGTGTGCACTTAGAGAGACCAATTATCCAAGCTGTGTTTTATAGTTTAATCCTCGATTTAGGGTACTTAATTTGCAACATTTGAGACACCACTTACCCATGTCTTGTCCTAATAGACTCAACTTTTAAAAATGGTTTGAATTAATAATTGAGGCTAAACAAACACTACCCTATAAATAATGTGCCTTCGATTAATCTAGGGTGGAAATGGAATATGGTGCAGAGACAGACATGGAAGATTGAGTTTAGGTCAAAGGGAGGTGATGCAAAAGTGCACTGGCAAATATATACATATATATATATATATATATATAGTTCCAAGAATCTGAGAAAACAAAGATTCCGACAGATTAGGCTTTTCCCGGAGAACAATGAAACATGTCTCTCCATACTCCATACACGCACCCCATAACTTGGTATTTGGTGTCACAGTGTCAGTTTATATGGCAATATGGTTTCAATTCTATTCTATTCTATGTCTATGTCTAGCTAGTAGCTGTGCTTCTTTTTCCTTCCTTTGAAAAAGAATGGCAACCCATACTGTTATCTAGTTCCAAGCCAACTATGTGGGTCAAACTATATAGTACAATATAATCTATGTTAATATTCTTCTTTTCCCAAGTATAGGTTCTAAGCTCAGACAATCAACGGGGGATTGATTTTATTTTGACTGCAATTATAAGTATTAGTATAAATACTTTTAACCACTTAAGTTATGCAACTCTGATACAAATTAAATACGCTGATGGGTTTATAATTTACTTCCATAGTCAATTTCTCCACCAAATATTTTGTCCTGAATTCTTTGTTTGAGTCTGAAGAAGATGACAATCACGAAACAAAACAACAAAACCAAAACAGAAAAAGGAAGAAAAAGATCCAGAGACATAATCTTAGACAGGGCAAGTTGTAAGCAGATGAAGGTGTACACAGCTGTGCCTAATTGCCCACTGAGACTGAGATGGTCTCTATCTCTCTAGGGAGAGACTTTGTTTCCAAATTTCACCAATTGGATTATTTAGTCCAAAGGGAATGTGCTTGCTTAATGAAAAAAAGGAACAAAGAAAGCATGTGCATTTCTGTGTCTCACATTAGTCCTCAGATCAAAGAAACTTGCCTTGTGATAAATTACTTTCATATTCTTTTGACTATCCAAATTTCAATTTCAGCAAATTCCCATCACAAAGCCAAATTAAACGAATCAGTTTTTCCAATGGAGTCTTATATGCAATTTTTATGACCCAAAAGGGTATAAGAATCTTTGTTTGGAAGGTTTGATCATTCATCCCGCAATAACGCAATGCTTATTATTATTATCTTTTAAAGTAACGGGTATGAGCATGTGATCTGATGAGTCATTTCATATTTTTATTTTGGCTAGCAGCCCACTCCATTTGAGGGTGGATCATGCTGTAACAACTTTTGCATGTGCTAGCTTCACCCTCTAGCTAGTTACTTACATGCAATTGTTTTTCTATTATTTTTTTATCTAAAGGTAAAAGATGGACGAGAGAGAAAACGAGAGTCGAACTTTGACAACGTATAAAACTATAAACCTTTTAAGAAAACACAGTTCATATGTGTTTTTCCAATTCCTCTTTAAAATTTATCTAAGGATATAATTTAAGGAGTCCGTTATGAATGCTCTTACTTAACATAGTTCATATGTGTAAAAGAGAGATCCGGACCCGTATGGTATGGTGCACCATTTGGACCGAGTCCATCACGCTTCCCGATAGTTTGACCATTGACCAGGGCATGTGAATGGTGATGCTGGTGCTGGTGCTTTCCTTTTGCTTTGATTGAGTGAAATGGTAGCTTCCTCCCTTGTCCGTCATAATTTCAAATTCCTAACACATATCTTTGAATCTTTGAATATAATCAAAATAGCATAGTATGCATGTGACATGAGAGAGAGTGGGTGGTGGTGCGGGTCCTAGTCGATCGAATTATTCGAATTTTGAAAATTAGGCAACAAAATCTTAAAAAGGACAGCATTATAGGTGCCACTTGTCGCCATCACACTCCATGATGCATTGCCGTACATACACCACCATTTGACACATGAACAGAAGACGGAAGACAGAACACAACAGGGATGGAGGAGAGAGAGTAAACAAATCTCCCTGTAGGGCTCTATTTTTTCTCCTCCGGCGTGGGTCTCTTTCACCAAAAAGGAAACCTAGGCGTTTAAATACCAAAGAAAACAAATTACTTGGGGTTTAGTTTACTGGTATATTTTCTACATACGAGGGGCCCGCACAGCTACTATCGAAATTGCCAGCGCAGAGGTAGAGAGGACACGTGGGTGAGGGAATGAAATGAGAGACCTCTCATAATTGAAACTTTAAAGAAAGAAGGCTTACCATTTACTCCAATTGTTTGTGAGGTAGCTGCCCTTAATTATATGCACCACCCGCATTCACCTTCTCCCTCTAAATCCCCATCATAAGACCTACCCAGCATATTCTTTTATATGACTTTTCTTTTCCAAATTTGAACCTATAATTCAAAGTCTTTGTCTCAATCTTAATGTTACTTCAGTCGAAGCTCATGAGCATCATTATATGCCATTGTTGTTGAGAAGTTAATAGCGCGCTTTCTCTCTTCATTCTCTTTTCAACTTCTGAATTACTCGTTTTGGTACGTCACTAAAAATATAATCAGATATCATACTGTATGTTATTTTTGTACACGCTTCTCTAATATATGGATGCAATCACCATTAGTGTGACATAATAATTAGGGCAAACAAACCGAATTGTGATTCGAAATTATGGAGTCAATCATGTCTATAATTATGCGAACAAAGAATTTGGTTTGACAAATTATAGTGACAAGACAACAAAGAATGGAATGTGAAGTTGACTGGCGTTTTAACCATGCAGGCAAAAGGTCAAATAATTGTGTAGTTGGTTGCCAACTCGCCAAACTCAAGTTGACCTAATTTGAACCAACATACTAAAATAGGCTGTCACTCAACAACATGGGTCACCCTTTTACATGAAAGCTTTCAAACACTGCACACAGACAGTGATTTTCATTTCTGTTCAAATTTAAAATAAAATAAAAACTAATCAGAAAAGGAAGAGAAAAGGCAAGATACGAGATACGAGCCAACGGAAGAACCTGTCCACCAAACAGAAAGAGGGAGGGTTTTGGATGGTAGTGGGAAAATGGAATTTGAGAAACGGGCCGTTGAGTTCAAATTTCGAACGACGATAAATAAAATTATTGACAATATCATTCTACTCCACTCCTCGACGTTTGACAGTGACGCATCAGTTGAATCTCCAGGCGGGAAATTCGAAAGGTTTGGCGGGAACACCCGGCTGAGCTGGCAATTTCTTACGGCCTAATCTAATCGCTTAATCAGGTCATTAAACATATAATTTTTAATTTGATAATGTATTTAACGTACACTGTACAGGAGGGTTCTTTTCGTAATTTTAGACGGTGACTTGGCGAGGGTGGGGCCTGATCATATCCGTATGTTCGAAATGAGTAGACTACCTCGGTTCTCACTCTCACTCTACGACTACGGCAGCTCACTGACGTAGACCTCATACAAAAAGACAATAATACCCAGTTCCGACCATGAGGCACGAGCACTCTGCCAAAAGATACTTCAGTTTTTGTAAGAAAATATCTCCCCTGTTTTTGGTTTGGGGTTGGTTTGGTTTTGCATGAAACGTCCTTCCTGTCGAATCAAATCAAAATTTATTGCAGACCCAAAAGAAATCAAATTTCTATTTTGTATGAAAATTAAAAGGTGGAGTTTAATTTTCAAAAAAGTGTTCCCGCTATTTTGACTAACGGGGTGCTGTGTGCTGTCCATTTTGGCTGGTAATAAAGCCTCGTCTTTGTCCCCACTCCGCACCACGAGAAATCTCCTTTTGAATTATTTCCAGATATAGAAATATACGTATTTTTTTTCGGGGTTTTGTCCACTCACGAAACAGATGGCGGGAAATTTATCAAATTCGGTTGAGAGTTTGGGTTTGGGTCCGGCTCCGGGTCCCTTTATTCTTTATCCGTTGGGGATAGCGAACGTCGTTATAACTGCGTTACCACTTCTGTTTTTTTTTCTCTCTTTGGTTGTGGAAACGTCGTCGTAACGTCGACGATGTGTGGGAAAGAGCCGTACGAAGAGACGGAGACGGTGGATTCCGTTATTATTTATTTATTTCTCTATTATTATGTATATAAGGTAGTGGAGCAGGACAGATTGACAGTTAAGCTGCCGACTCATACTCGGTGCTTGTGCCACGTCACGAAACTCAGGGGTTGTGCTTTTCTTACCCGAGAAGTCACGGATTCTCTGTTGCATGAGGTAAAACTTGTTGATGAGGTTTTACTGAATTACCAATCTTTGGTATTTCACCAATAATCTTGGTGACTGGCTTTGTTTTTAGCAGTTTAGAGTTGTAAAAAGAGAGCTCGGGATGCCAAGGATTTATAATTGCATTTCCACTCATTTGTCATGGTAAAAGGTAAGGTGAGACAAGGGTTGTTACTATTTATATGAATAGTGCACTGTATGCTCAAACCAATTTTTTGTTGGTTTTTCACCCGTTGCCATGTCAACTACTATTTACATGAGATATGAGGAGAGGAATTTGTATAGAGTTTTCGTATGGGAAGTGAAGAATATGGCTAGGTATTTATAAAATAAAAAATATGAAATTTTTGGTTTTTTTTTGCTCTTTTTTTTAAAAAAAAATTCGTTGCTAAAGTCACAACCCTCAAGCAACAGCTCAGGCTGTTCTTGCCTTCGGGCCTGCCAAGGCTTGGTGGAGCCCACGCCTTGCCTGGGTTGTTTTGTACCGCTAAAAACTGCTTTATGGGCCTAGGCCCCCTCTTGACCGGGTTGGGGGGTGTGCTGGAAATGCTCAAATGCTACGGTCACTAGAAGTATAGCTTTAGCTCTATCCTAAACTACAAAGTCTCCTTAAGTAAATGATTAAGTTAGTATTGATGTGAAGGGGCTAAAAGTATTTATCTTTACACAGTAGCGAACTCATAATTTAACTTTGAATGAGTGAAATTGCTTACAATAACTTGTAAGAATATATATATGAGAGCTTCCATTGAGGGATCCTCCAAATTAGCTTATTTGAGGAACATCTTTGTAGGGCCCACTCCGCATTATATTTCACTAATCCAAACTGTCTATGTTATAGATAATCATTCAAAGATCATCTCTACAAAAAATCACTTGAATCCGATATCGTTTGACCACTCAATTGTGTTATTAAAATTTTAGTACTTTCTTAAAGCACTGTGTTCATTGATTTTATAGGATACAATTAGATGTCGAAACGGTTTTCGATTTGTCTAATTTTTTGCAAAGATGATTTGTGAATGTAGACTTAAAAAATAGATAGATTGGATCGTTGAAAAAAAATCGTAGGGTAACCTAAATGGCGTCCCTCAAATAATTTATTTGAGGGATCCCTAAATAAAAGGGGACTGTATATAACTATAACATAGATATACAAATAAAAAAGCAAAGCAAACCTACTATTAGTGGAAGAGGAAATAGACAAAAATAGTTTAAATGTCCCTCTAAATTTTGCTATTTGTGGGGCTAATTCAATTGTATGTAAAAAGGTTGTATATAGCATGGACAAGATTATGTATCATAGAAGTGCATAAGAAAACATTTATAAAATAACAAGTGGGGGCAATAGCCCCTAGTTGGCATATGTTGAGTCCGTCAGTGTCTTCACATTTGAAGTCATATGTTCGATTCTCATTTTCTAATGTCGTCTTATTTACAATGATAAAGTCGTTTATTATTCACTTTTAAACTTTGGTCCTTACATCTAAAACTCCTAATTCCGCTATTGGTTATTTAAGTGAATCAAAAGTTCGGAATTCCAATAATCTCAAAAATATATATTTGTGATGAAATGAAATTGTTCATGATGGACCTAAAATGGTTGTATTGTACAACCTTAAATTGACTGTACCCACTTGCAATGTTGGATGTGCCAGCAAAAAGCAATCGTGAGGTCAGCATCACTTTCCATTGGATTAAAACTTGAATCTTGGCATGGCAGCAAAAAAAATTACTGGGCAGAGATGTTGATCATGTCAGGCAAAGGCGAAGAAAACAAAATAATAATAGCAAATCATGAACATTAGAAGGCTAATTAAATGATTATGTCTGCTACTTTAATTAATGACGACGAAGTTGAATAATTAATTCTGTCAAGATAAAAAAGAAAAAGAGGGAAGAATGCAGCAGTGACCAAAGGAAACAAAATTTTGGATAAAATTACGTCGTGGGTTCCACTGCTAAATCATCTTAATCAACAACAAAAGGGAATTAAAGCAGCAAAAGGAAACGGATTTAAGGTTTGAATGTCAGTGAGATTTGAATCCGATTTGCATTGGGATCGTCCACTGAGAAATATTACTTCAAAAAATTGATATCTAATTTCTTCGTAATATAACAAAAAAGAGATTATGTATAATCAACAATGATCAAATAATTTCGATACATTTGATATCAATTACGTTGCTTTATAGATTCATAATATCTGTGGATAAATATTGACAATATAATACGAGATCATTCAATTATGCAAATCTTCTAGAATATTAATATGAGAGAAACTTTTGAATTCTTCATGCCCTTGAGTTGAATTTGAACTTGGAAGTAGCTAGTAGTTGCTTAGGTGATCACTTATTATTGGTCTCTAATTTGGGAAGAATTGACATATTGTACCTGTTGAAATTAGGAGAAGACATTGCATGACCTATTGTATTTGTATATAGTTTGCCATCTCTAGCTACCAACAGCCAGTCCAGTAAATGTAGCGACTAGTGTCTTTGAGATTGACATTAATGTTAATGGACCTGGTTAATGGCTCTTAATCAACATTAGCTGGAAAAGAAACAGCCTTAGTTGACTTCATTGCGATGATGCTTTTGGTATCCCTCATCTTAATAGCGACACAAAATCTAATGTTGGGGTTTTGATGTCATCTTAAAAATACATATAAAATACAACGAGTCTGTAATTTAAGTGGTTAAAAGAAATTATTCATCCACTTTTTAGGTTATGTGATCGAATTTCTAATTCTTCGATATCATTTATAATATAAAAACAATAAATTAATTGTAGTGAGGTCACTTCATAATGATTAAGATTAGTAACAAGTCAATAAATAGAATCAAGTAGAAAGTGTTGCCTATATTCTATTTTGTTGTTTCATTTTGTTTTTCTTTGTGTCATTGCATGTCTTAAGATAAACCCCCTTAAAACAAAGTATAAACCCAAACCTTGGCCAATGGCTTAATTGTAAATAATAAGAATTTGTCAATGAGGGTTGGTTCAGTTGGTAAGGTCTCTGTGGTGTGTGTAACACCATTAGTGTTCAAGTCTTGCTGCTAGCAATCCTCATTTGTGTGGGATCTATAATTTCCTATATAAATCCATACCAGTTGCAGCTAATAGTTAGATGCCATGCGTAAGTCATTTCAACTCGAGATTGAGGATTTGCCCTAGCATTAGTGGTGAGAGTAGCCAATCTCTCCTAAACTTTTTTGAACAAAAGAATAAGAATCTAAAAAACCCAATTATTGATTTATATAAGCAGTAAAAAGCAAGCACCCACAAATCTCTGCACACTCTCCTCCTCAATTCATTCCAATTTCCAAATTCCAATCATATATATAAATAGTATATATATAGTCCTCCAGTTGAAATGAAATGTGTAATTTATTAAAAGAAAGGTGGGCAAATTAGAGAAAAGGCAGGTGGGGTTTACATACAAGGACAAATGTATCCAACCACTGGGTCAGTCATCCAGTTGTTTGCACAATCTCCCAGCGAACGAGCCTTCTTTCTCTCTCTTTTAATTTTCATAATTTATTTTATTTTATTTTATTTTCCAGTGTCTCAAATACACCCTGAAACCTTAATAAAGGCACCTTGTCTTCCACTTCGTCCTCAAGCCCCAACCCCATCCCTTCACTCTCTCTCTCTCTCTCTCTCTCTCCCCTTTGTCTCTGTTGTTTTTGTTGGGTCCCAGCCTGCAAACTCAAAACTGGGCTCTCATTATTAAATCTTCCCCAACCAGCAACACTATCTTCCACTCCCACACAAAGTTCAAAACCCATCTTCTCTCTCTCTCTCTGCTTTCAGTTTCCTCATCCATTTATACTGACCCTTTTCAGTTTTAGCTCATATGGCTGAGTCACGGGACGATCCCGAGTTCTATCTCCCAACCCACTTCCTAACAGACGACGTCGTTCTGCACAACATGGACGACAACAGCTTCCACCAAAACGGCGTCGGATCAGTCGCCCGCTTCCCCACCGAGTTCCCCTACGAGTTCGATTCCTCCGACTCTAACTCAGCCCTCAGCTCGCCTGTCGAGTCCGTGGTTGGCTCCACTGAGACTGAGAGCAGCGACGAAGAGGACTTCCTCTCCGGGTTGACTCGCCGCCTCGCTCAGTCTTCGCTGCAGCAGACTCACCAGACTCTGAAGCTCTCTGTCCCCAACTTCAACAAAGACAAGCCCGAGGTAGGCTTTCGCAGCTTATATAACTGGCCAGAGTTTTTACTCTTTTTTCTTCTTCTTGTTTGTTTAGATTTTTGAGCTTTTTTGAGTGACCGAGTTTTACTGTGTTGACTCAGTGGGTCATGGCCGGCTCGCCTCAGTCGACTTTGAGCGGAATCGGGAGCTGGTCAAGCAACGGAAGCCCGACAGGCCCTTCTTCCCAGGTGCCATCCCCACCAACGACGCCGTTTGGAGCTCAGAACGACACCTGGGATCTGATATACGCAGCTGCTGGGCAAGTTGCGAGGTTGAAGATGACCAATGGTGTTGAAGGAGCAACCAAATTCAGCAACCATAGCCGAGGACTTCTGGGCCCACCTCGGAGCCCCAGTCCTTCGTCCCTGCCTTGTGTGAAAAACCCAACTCCTGGGCTGTGCTCTAACCAGAGCTTTAATCAGGTAAAACCCAGTTCATTTTTGTGCTAAAACAGAGCTTTTTGGTGCGTTTGTGTTGTGAACTAACATGATGGGTCTTTTGGGTATTTGCAGTTTCAGCATGTGAGGCAGAACCAGGTGCTCAACAAGCCACAGTGCTCTGCAGCTTGGGGAAAACAAGGCCAGCTTCCCTGGTCAGCATATCAGCAACAACAGCAACAGATCCAAAGCAGAGGGAGAAGTATTGCTGGGTATGAGAGTGGTCGATGTGGGCATGGTGTGAGTTTACCCCAATCTGCATGGCCGCCTCTGCCAGTTCAGCAACCCCAAAATCAACATCCACAGCGCAACAATGCATCCATGCGTCCCATTTTGCCCAACGGATCTAATATCAAACGGGAGTGTGCAGGAACAGGCGTGTTCTTGCCTCGCAGATACACCAACCCTGCTCCTGAGCCTCGCAAGAAAGCAGGTACCAATGGGAACTCTTTGAATTTTGGATTTGAGATTCTAAAACCCAACTATTTGTGATTAGGACCGTTCTGTTTCAATTTGGAACTATTTTGTTTAACATGTTGTGTTTAAATTACAGGTTGCCCAACTGTTCTGCTCCCAGCCAAGGTAGTTCAGGCCCTCAACTTGAACTTTGAGGACATGAACAGTCAAGCTCCGCCGCGTTTCAACTCCGGTTTGGCCCCAGACCATGGTATGCCCCGTTCTTTCCATTTATGTAACGTTTGGTGTTTCAGATCTATCTATCAGTCTAATAAATTTTGTTGGTTTCTAATAAATTTTTTCCAATTTGAATATTGCAGAGGCTCTGTTGGCCAGACGAAATGCACTGTTGGCTCAGCAAAGACTTGGGGGATTAAGGCCAGAGGGGCCACTGAATTATGAAGTGCGCCTGCCTCAGGAGTGGACCTACTGACTCAGACTAAGATTAGTTTCTGTTCCAAAGGCAACAAGCAAGTATTATAGAAGAAAGTAGATTTTCTGATATATGGTTTTTTATTTATTTTTATAATGAAGGAGATTCAAGTATGTGAGATTAGATTAGGAGCAAATAAGAAGATATCCAGGTTTTTTTTTCGGAGGATGATGCTGCAGCTTCTGTGGGGGGCTAAAGCTAAAATAGCTTTTAGATTAAGGGAACATAAAAGAAGAAGGAAGATTAGTATTATTATTAGTAGGAAGGAAGAATGTGCTTTTTTTATTTTTATTTTTATTTTTTTTCTGTTGGTGTTTTTTTGTAATAAATTTGGCTAATTGTTCCAAATTTCTATGGAGGGAAAAAGGGTTTTAGGGTGAGGGTGAT